>NC_034186.2:65060964-65318464 GCF_002021735.2 Oncorhynchus kisutch | reverse complement strand
TCTGACTGTATCACCTCTATCCATCTAGGTCTGACTGTATCACCTCTATCCATCTAGGTCTGACTGTATCACCTCTATCTATCTAGGTCTGACTGTATCACCTCTATCTATCTAGGTCTGACTGTATCACCTCTATCCATCTAGGTCTGACTGTATCACCTCTATCCATCTAGGTCTGACTGTATCACCTCTATCCATCTAGGTCTGACTGTATCACCTCTATCCATCTAGGTCTGACTGTATCACCTCTATCCATCTAGGTCTGACTGTATCACCTCTATCCATCTAGGTCTGACTGTATCACCTATATCTATCTAGGTCTGACTGTATCACCTCTATCCATCTAGGTCTGACTGTATCACCTCTATCTATCTAGGTCTGACTGTATCACCTCTATCCATCTAGGTCTGACTGTATCACCTCTATCCATCTAGGTCTGACTGTATCACCTCTATCCATCTAGGTCTGAATGTTCTTCAGCCGAAGGAGGAAACTTCAGCCCAGTTTCAAATACTAACACAGTTGAGAAGCCACTGCTAATAGTGCTGAGCTGAATGCAGACCAACAGTGATCACAGTGCTTCTTTTGTTCAAGCCATGGCCTCTGTGTGGTAGAAATCAACTGAGCCCCATGGAGCCCTAGACTGATACGGTATAACCCTGTGGAGTCTATATAAACCATCAGCTAATACTCTGACCACAGGCTACTATATGATGAACATATTCATGAGTCAAGCACCTGGGATCAGAGGTAGCTAGCTATACAGACTATCAGTCGATTTGTTTTCTCCACAGCGGGCGTCAATGAACTCAGCGGACGAAAGGAAAACATGACATAGTTCCACAAACATTTGAGCGAAATAATCCAAATAAATTGAGCTCTAAACAAATATCTTAGCCTTGTATGAGTGACTGCTTATTTCATGGATTGCTTTTTCCAGCCCGCCTGCTTGTGGTTGGGCTGTGATAGCGATACCAGCCATTATCAGCCGGATCCACAGTGTGATGTCTGGATCACAAACCAGGCCTCCTCTATAGCCTCCTAATTAGAAGTCAGGTAATTGAATCTGACAGAACAATGCAGCAGATCTCTAGAAGCATGGAAATCATTTTTCTCCCACCTATACAGTTTTTCATCAGAAGGTCCATTGAAAATGGGTCCAAGCTGGCCTGGGGATAAAACATAGCACCTGAGAGAGACTAAACGTGAATGCATAATGCCAGCCTAAAACCCAATAGGGGTCAGCTCAACCCCTGCCAACTTCCACTGTGACTGGCCCTTTGTGCCAATGCTGATACTGTGCCTTTACACTTCCAGCTGAACTAATGCACACACCATATGCGCAGACACACACACACACACACACACACACGCAGGCAAAAGCATTCACACACACACACACCACACACACAGACACACACACACACGGTAGGCCACTAACTTATGCAGGGGAAATATAGACGTTGTCTCAAGTTACTAAGCTACTGGGTTCTTACCATGGAGATAATGTACCCCCCTACCACCAGACACACAGAGATACACACACAGGTGTTTACCCACACAGCCTGAGAAAAGAAACAAATTCACTCTATCTGATCTGAGAACCAGAAGAAGTATTTTTCTCTGGTCTGGGAGAGAGGGAGAGGACAAGAGAGAGGAAGAGAGAGAGAGAGAGAGAGAGAGAGAGAGAGAGAGAGAGAGAGAGAGAAAAGAAAGTGAGAAAAAGAGAGAGAGAGAGAAAGAGAGCGAGAGAAAGAAAGAGCGAGAGAAAGAGAGAAAAAGAGAGAGGAAGAGAGGGAGAAAGAGAGAGAGGAAGAGAGAGAGAGGGAGAGAGAGGAAGAGAGGAAGAGAGAAAGAGAGAGAGCGAGAGAGAGAGTGAGAGAGAGAGAGAGCGAGAGAGAGAAAGAGCGAGAGAAAGAGAGAAAAATAGAGAGAAAGAGAGCGAGAGAGAGAGAGAGAGAGAGACTGGGGGCAACATACTCTCTGATGCTCTCTCTTCTCCTATAATGACCTTTGGGATGCAGAGGGCTCTGGCAGCTTAGGAGAAGGCCGGCTGTGTGTGTTACAGGGCTGCACTCATTTAATCCGTGATCACCGTAATAAAATAGATACACCATTTACTCAATTCTTAATGGCTTAATGTGTAACAGCAACCCTCAGAGGGATTCTTCATCTTAACGTACTTGATTGCATAAAATCTAATAAAGGAGAAGAGCCTGTTCTAACCCTGTGATCAGACTAAATGTGTGGAGCGAATGTTGCAACATCATGCAGTCAAAAGTCATTTACCATCTGTATATTTGACTGTGTCTGTGTGTGAATTCATTTTATTTGTGTATTCAGAACGGTTGGAAGAGTGGTGGAACAGTGGAGACTGATGTGTTCTCAGAGCCACTGTCTGTGACCGACAATAAGCAATGCTATTGTTTAACTTGATTTTCCGGTTGCTAAGCAATGTAATTTTGGTGATTAGAAATGGCGGCGTTCCTAAATTCGGGCACTTTACAATCAACAGTCAACAAACTCACCACCGATACTTGTTTGGGAATTGCGGTGAAAAGAGAGAGAATGTGGGGGTGGGGATTAATCTGAGGCTGGATCACAGCACACACACAGACGCACAGACGCACAGACGGACGGACGGACGGACGGACGGACGGACGGACGGACAGACAGACAGACAGACAGACAGACAGACAGACAGACAGACAGACAGACAGACAGACAGACAGACAGACAGACAGACAGACAGACAGACAGACAGACAGACAGACTGACCGACCGACCGACAGACCGACAGACCGACCGACAGACAGACAGACAGACAGACAGACTGACAGACAGACAGACCGACAGACCAACAGACCGACCGACAGACAGACAGACAGACAGACATTACTCTGTGAGGCTGCAGGATGGCTCCACTGAAGACATGGCAGTGCCTCTCTTGTCAGTCATGCCAATGACATGATGTCTAAAACGTCTCTCAAAGTGTACGACTCGCAGTTTAAGATGGATTCATTGATACGGCAGAGAGAGAGAGAAAGAGAGAGAGATGGTCTTCTATCTGCAGATTCCTCACGGTAGTGGGAAGAGCGTTAACCAAGTACAAACAATGTAATGAATAGCAATCAGCATCAATCTAGTATTTAGATCAGACAAAAGCAGGATTTTGATGGTGTTTGCTGACTTGCATGTTGTTTATCTCACTATTAAAGGGAAATAGCACATTCTTATTTCTTCATCCAATTAATTTGAATTGGAAACGCATGAAAACACACTGGCATTTTACTATCCCATTAAAATGCTGGAGGTACCTCAGAGCAGGCCTGTGGCCCTCGGCAGACGTTGGCTTCTCTGTGGAGCTCGCTGCCTGGGTTCATTTTGCCTCACTTTACTCAGGCACCTAACTGGCGACTGACGGCTCTTTCCACTAACGTCACAGGGGGGTCCTCTATAGCACCAATAAAAAGGAAAAGGTTCAAATAAACTCAGGGGGGTTAGCTAGCAGACGTGCGCTTGTTTTTACAGCCACACACACTTTTCCCTGTGACCTGATCCTAGTACATTTTTTTTGTTATCGACATTTTCATAATAAATACCTCAAAGAATGTGTGATAACACACTTACAATTAGTCTCCATAAAAAACCTTTCCAGACGATGCCATAACACTGTGGCACGTAAAGCCCCAGTCACAGCAACAGGTTCAATATTTCATGTAATTACTGGTTCCTAAACATATTTATAATGAATGACTGATATTTCTTGACTGGATCATTTCCTTGTAATAACTGTACGCATGTTTTTCACTTGAACAATCAAGCCATTGACTCAGCCTTCTCCTGGGTGCTGTCAGGGCTTAGTGGGGGCATGCATCTTCAGCCACTGTCTCACCAGGAGGACAGTGGTGCTGGACGTCTACAGAAGACTCATACTGCTCTATACATGATATCCTCACCTACGAACTCAAGAGCCATCATTTAACACAGGCAGGAAAAACACCATTCAATAACGGTAAGAAATGTCATTCTGTTCTAACTGCTGGATGACCTATGCCTGACCTTTGTAAGAGAGCAGTACTTTATGTCTACAATAGAATCATATGTTCTCTTTCTCTACTCTGTCTCTGCTTACTCACGAGTCTGGAAGTACATGATCCAATGACCGTAGGCATTATCATACAGTAGGTGGTAGTAGGTGACAGGCGATGGGGTATGGTAGTAGGTGACAGGGTATGGTAGTAGGTGACAGGCGACGGGGTATGGTAGTAGGTGACAGGCGACGGGGTATGGTAGTAGGTGACAGGGTATGGTAGTAGGTGACAGGCGACGGGGTATGGTAGTAGGTGACAGGGTATGGTAGTAGGTGACAGGCGACGGGGTATGGTAGTAGGTGACAGGTGACGGGGTATGGTAGTAGGTGACAGGCGATGGGGTATGGTAGTAGGTGACAGGGTATGGTAGTAGGTGACAGGCGACGGGGTATGGTAGTAGGTGACAGGTGACGGGGTATGGTAGTAGGTGACAGGCGATGGGGTATGGTAGTAGGTGACAGGCGACGGGGTATGGTAGTAGGTGACAGGCGACGGGGTATGGTAGTAGGTGACAGGCGACGGGGTATGGTAGTAGGTGACAGGTGACGGGGTATGGTAGTAGGTGACAGGTGACGGGGTATGGTAGTAGGTGACAGGCGACGGGGTATGGTAGTAGGTGACAGGCGACGGGGTATGGTAGTAGGTGACAGGGTATGGTAGTAGGTGACAGGCGATGGGGTATGGTAGTAGGTGACAGACGACAAGGCATGGTAGTAGGTGACAGGCGATGGGGTATGGTAGTAGGTGACAGGCGATGGGGTATGGTAGTAGGTGACAGGCGACGGGGTATGGTAGTAGGTGACAGGCGACGGGGTATGGTAGTAGGTGACAGGCGACGGGGTATGGTAGTAGGTGACAGGTGACGGGGTATGGTAGTAGGTGACAGGGTATGGTAGTAGGTGACAGGTGACGGTGTATGGTAGTAGGTGACAGGCGACGGGGTATGGTAGTAGGTGACAGGCGATGGGGTATGGTAGTAGGTGACAGGCGACGGGGTATGGTAGTAGGTGACAGGTGACGGGGTATGGTAGTAGGTGACAGGCGACGGGGTATGGTAGTAGGTGACAGGTGACGGGGTATGGTAGTAGGTGACAGGTGACGGGGTATGGTAGTAGGTGACAGGCGACGGGGTATGGTAGTAGGTGACAGGCGACGGGGTATGGTAGTAGGTGACAGGCGAAGGGGTTTGGTAGTAGGTGACTGGCGACGGGGTATGGTAGTAGGTGACAGGCGACGGGGTATGGTAGTAGGTGACAGGCGACGGGGTATGGTAGTAGGTGACAGGCGACGGGGTATGGTAGTAGGTGACAGGCGACGGGGTATGGTAGTAGGTGACAGGCGACGGGGTATGGCAGTAGGTGACAGGCGACGGGGTATGGTAGTAGGTGACAGGCGACGGGGTATGGTAGTAGGTGACAGGCGACGGGGTATGGTAGTAGGTGACAGGCGATGGGGTATGGTAGTACAACCGTTTCCTGTGTGTATCAAGAATGGTCCACCACCCAAAGGACATCTAGCCAACTTGACACAACTGTGGGAAGCATTGAAGTCAACATGGGCCAGCATCCCTGTGGAACGCCTTCGACACCTTGTAGATTCCATGTCCCGATGAATTCAGGCTTTTCTGAGGTGCTAAGGTGGGTGCAACTCAATATTAGGTAGATGTTCCTAATGTGTGGTATACTCAGTGTATGTCACATCTCTGTGAGTGTAGTAAAATGTAGTACAATGTAGTAAAATACCCACCAAGAGTTAAACTGCTTTTGCAACAATCAGCTTCCAGTCAATAAAAAAAATAATCTAAAAATGTAATGGGGAAGCATTCAGAAAGAAAAAAAAGATTAGTGTATCAAATAATGAAGATAAAATCATATTTTCCCCATCAAGGAATTTCTATGAAATGGATATATCTAAGATGTCAATTTCATTTCAGCGCTAAAGGATGGGGGGGTTATGCTTTTGCAATAATTTCTTCATTAATTCAATTCTAATTTGCCTCTGGTTCCTATTTCTACTATTGATAGTTCCACTTCTTAATACTGCGGATAAGGAGAAAAAACATTTCTCCAACTCAGCGGAGACTGAGCCTCAGATAGGATCTAAATATTAACAACGCCAAAAGAAGTGTGAAGTCTGATGAACATTTCAAAAGAACAATTCTTTGTGGATCAGCTAAATCTTTTCCACTTTTTAATTAAAAGTAAAGAAAATAGAAGTTAATTATCCTGTAAAGATTAGCTGGTGGGCATCTTTCTGTAAATTAGTTCTAATTAAAAGGAAATTGTCAAATGACATTCAAAGTACTGTCCTTTAAAACAGAGGGAGAGATTGGGATACTCTCTCTCTCTCTCTCTCTGTCTCTCTTTCCCTCTCTCTCTCTCTCTCTCTCTCTCTCTCTCTCTCTCTCTCTCTCTCTCTCTCTCTCTCTCTCTCTCTCTCTCTCTGTCTCTCTTTCCCTCTCTCTCTCTCTCTCTCTCGCTCTCTCTCTCTGTCTCTCTCTCTCTCTCTCTCTCTCTCAGCTCCCCTCGAAACCTGGGTTACAGGGCTGTAGCAGCACTCTGAGGGATATGGCTGCTGCAAAGGATCAACTGATTGCACTTACAGTCTGCCTGATCCATCTTTTGGGTGGGTTAGCATGACACGAAAGCAACCACAGACACAATCAAATTCCTTATCTACTTTGAGCTGACTGCTGTTCCAGGACGAAGTTTGCAGATTTCATGTTGATTTCATCATCCATTGTTTGATTTCACAGGGCTCATTTCTGTCCATTGTACTGACTCAAACAGAACAGTTCCCTGACAAAAGAACCCAACCCATCTGCTCATACTAATGATTCTCTCCTCTCCTCTCCTCTCCTCTCCTCTCCTCTCCTCTCCTCTCCTCTCCTCTCCTCTCCTCTCCTCTCCTCTCCTCTCCTCTCCTCTCCTCTCCTCTCCTCTCCTCTCCTCTCCTCTCCTCTCCTCTCCTCTCCTGGCCTGAGGGACTGACTGAGGTAGGTTTACACCAATAACCTACAGAGATGTCAAAACCTACCGTGGAACGTCCTGATCACCGTTACTATGTTACTGCGTTAATACCTACCTGATATCTTTAGCAGTGCAGGTACAGTGATAACAGGGCTGTCCACAATGTCTTATAGAACTACTGACAAGTTCCTGATTTTGATTCACATAGCAGCCTACTGTGGTGTCTGAAGAGAGGCACAAATGACACAGAAATGATGACAATTCAGACAATCAAACAAGAGGGAAATGCTTAACAATGAACAGACAGACAGGCAGGCAGACAGGCAGGCAAGCAGACAGACAGACAGACAGACAGACAGACAGACAGACAGACAGACAGACAGACAGACAGACAGACAGACAGACAGACAGACAGACAGACAGACAGACAGACAGACAGACAGACAGACAGACAGACAGACAGACAGACAGACAGACAGACAGACAGACAGGCAGTGTATGTGTGGAGATGTGTAGAGTAGCGTGGAGTCTCAGCCTCCTCTCCTCCACAGGGATTGAGTGTTCTCACAGTAAATGGAAGTGGTACAGCTCTGACCTTTGAGCTGAGCCCAGCGGAGTGAAGGCTCTGTCAAAATATTCCTTCAGAAATGACAATCCACCACGCTGGTCTGTAGGCTTGACATGGCAGGGAAGTGGAGAGCCCTAACCTGCTGATCCTGACATTCCAAATGAGAGGATTATCATGACAACACCACTGCCACTAGAGTCACAGACAACACACCGCCCTCAACATATTCTGCCATTTTATTCACTCTACAATGTCAAACATCTGATAATGCCAATATGTCAAAAATGAAAAATATGACAAAACAAAATGTTTGTGTAACGCAAAGAATTCTGTATTATGATTGTTCATGGTTATTTGTATAACTGTTATTATTATGAGTGTATTATTATTTCATTAATAATGTACTTACTACACTAAAAGCAGGAACCATTCCCCTCCTTCAAATCCAGAGACTATTCCTATTGAAAAGACACAATATCACAGCCTCCATTTTCCAAAATGTTTCCGTATTTCAACCAAATGACTCGGTCTCTGTGAGGAAGCCAGTGAGGAACAAAGACAGGCAGTCATAATTCTATCTTGGCGTGTACGGCATGTCAATGGGCACCTTCGTCCTGGAGGGCATTCCCCTGGGCCCTCAGGCTTCAAAATCATGTCCAATTGATGTGGTGCTCTATAGCAGCACCTGCCATGATGTTCAGATTTATTGGAGGTGCGTTATGACAACACTGATGTTTACACCTGTCTCTCACTGAAGCTCAAGGTTTGCTTTCTCTAATTTAGAAATCTACAGTATGCATATGAGTTTGTTGGCAGGGATTTAAATTAGGTCAGATATGGAATAAATCAATAGCAACCCCATATATACTTCTTCTTTTCTCTCTCTCTCTCTCTCTCTGCCCTTCTCTGCTCAGAAGCTTGGCGATGAAGCAGCCTGGTGACTGCAGAAGTGTGATATGTGCAAATCACATTTGCAGATGAGCTTGAAACTCGCATTTAATATTCAGATATCAGCCATCCCGCACTGGTAGCCCACTAAGACTCGATCCGGGGGGGGGGGGGGGGGCAAGATCCCCACGTCATTAAGGGAGTCGTTATAGCCCGGTTTACGTTTAACATATTCCACATAAAAATGTACAACCAAGTAAAAACATCACCAGTTATCAGGCGATAACAATGCAAATTGTCAAAAGCGCATGAAGATTCAGTCTAAATCCAAAGTCGTCTCTCATGTCTTTCTCATGTCTGGGTTTAACATCCCCAGCTTATTGCTGCTTTCATTTCCTTCTCCTTTTTTCCCTCTCTGAGAATTCACATGTCTGTCGAGTCTGACTCTGTGAAAGGTATGTTTGCCACGAGATGCGAGTACACGTGTCTCTATAGCCTGCCAATTGCTCATCAAACACAGCTCTGGGAGGGAAGCTTGGCTGTGGTTTAGGAGGACATCCAAACAGCAATGCAGTGCCACCGGACGAATCAGACTAGCATCCAGCCTCCTGTTTACCCGTTTGGTTCAAAACGAATGGCAACAAGAGACCGACCGTTCACCACCAACTGTTCATGAACCAACCGCCTTCTGTAGCCTACAACAGCAGCTCTCAACAACAACAACAACAACGACGCCACCCAAAGGCTCATCGTTTTCTCTGCTCGCTTCATACCCATCCTCTTTCTTCGCCATATATCCTCTCTGACACCCGTTTAGTTAAACGCTTGTAGCCCAAACTTTTTCATTGGATGACAGAGAACGTTGCCCCCTGCAATTTGCCCCTACCTCCCTCATTTCCCCCTACCTTCCTAATTTCCCCGTGTCTTAGCCCCTGTGCCAGATTTGTCTCTGTGCCATTTTAATTACAGGGAGGCAATCTTTATGGTGGTATTCTGCGAGAACACCAATCTGCAGAAAAGGTGATAAGTAGAACTGCTACCCAGCTTTGGTATCAGTAATAAACAGACACTTAATTGAATAATTTGACCCAAGCGGCTGATCCTCTGAAATAGCATGTTGAAAAAATGATTTGGAATATTAAGACAGTTCAAATGTTTTGCATGACGCCTGCAGTACAAAAACATCAGTCTCTTTGGCTGGTTGCCCGCGACTCTCCAACGTGGGCTATGGTGGGGTGTTGAGGAAGGAGATAAGTGAGCTGCTGGTATCCTGGAAGGGTTGAGACATGTGGGGGAGATGGAGGAGCAGTCTGCCTCCCTGCCTAGTGAATCTGGTTCTGGGTCCAGCTACAGCCTCGCGGAACTGCCCCCAGCCAGGTGCTCTCCTCTCCTCCACAGCAGTGTCTTAAAGACAACCTCTCCCAGCTGCTTCCTGTTTAAGGATAGCGGTTACAGGATGATGACACAGATTCAACACTGCATCAGGTTTGTACAAGGCTGTAAAAACCTCTCCACAGTTCAACGCTGATTTGACTGGTAGCATCATTTTGCGGGGAGACTATTTACAGATGCAGCAGAGTTATCAATCGAACAGACACACAATCCGGGTCCAATGGCACTTCTACTCATTATGGTAATAGTTAATACATGCAAATGAAAACATTCCGGCAATTTGATTTCTTTGAAGATAGTTTGCATATTGTCTTGGCCATGATGATGGAGCACTTTCTTTCCCTCAGCTTCAATTTATGCAAGGCCAGTTAGTTCATTTTTATCAGGTCCCAGTTCATTTCTAGGGCTACTGGAATGAGTTCTCCCCCTCACTACTTAACTCATTAGGATTCAGGTACCATAAGCATATTTTTCACGCAATTGGTGTTTTTCTTAATTAAGAAACAAATGAATTCTCCCCAGCAAAATAGATGGAACACCAGGATAGGGTGCCAGGGGCCAGATGCAGTGCGGCTTAATTAGGAGTCACTCTATTGTCTGAGCTTTTTTTAATGAACCTCCAATCTAAATGGATATCAAAAAACCTTCTAGTAGAAAAAAATACGGTCCATTTAAAAGAATAGGAAAATAAAAGACAATGAAAGACAGAAGATACAGTTCAGAGAACAGGGTGCCCTTGTCACCTCTGGATGAGGCCCGTTTAAATGTCTCGATCCCTTACGCTCCTCTCTGCTCTGTTCTGCTTCACAGCCCCTCCAGCTATGTCTAGTACTGTGCCAAGCCTACACAGCAACACTCGTTTCAACTTCTCATCAAAGGTGGCGGTTCCATTAGCCTGTGGATAGGTATCAACTAACTACTTCTGAAAGAGTTGAAGCTGTCAATTTCCTCTCGTAGTAGAAACAATTTGGTTGGTGTTGATAATTATCATACTGGAATCATCAGCAGCAGCAACAGAACTCTCCTGTTAGATAGTTCAAGGTGTTCCTCTATACATTCGAACATTTAGGAGGGATATTAACCATATTGCATTTTGATGTCTCCTGAGATGAAACAACAATTCAACAACAATTCATGAGGCAAAACCCGTTCTAAAGGGAGAACAAAAGGAAAACTTCAGTTCCATTTGATGCGTTTTTGAAAGAGAAGAACTTGTGTGAAGCAAAATCATTTAGGTCAGCTTGCTGCTGCTGCCTGTGTTGGGTTGGGTGACTGAAGGCGATAGCATCGGGGCTGTTTTGACTGAAATAAAAACCACAGCATGTCCACATGTTCTGCCAAAGCCATCAGTTCTTCTTCAGACGGCATGGCTTAGAAGCTCCCCGAGGACGGCCCAGTGCCCACTGATACGGGCCCAGGAACCGTCCATCTTGTCCAGGCCAAGTATCCCCGTGCCCAAGGGCTGTGCCATCAATGCCACAACTAGCGCCAGGACTGGATCCAACCCAGGCCCTGCAATCCATTTCAAAGGATTTTTTATGGATCAGGTATGCAGTGTGATTTCCCTTTCCCTTTGTAATGCAGCGTGTCAAAGGTGAGCTTGGCCGACTTTTAAGTCATACAGTCATTTTTTTGCGTTTCATTTGGGTAGAGAACACATAATTGATTTCCGAGTTTCCAAATGTCGTGTTGGAAGAGATTAGGTGGAACGAAAAACTGCCCTGAAATCAGCTGGCATATATAGGTGAGTTGATTCAGAAGAAGGTAGGTATCCTCCACTATTGACGCTTTGATCATTAAGAAGGTAGTCATTCATCTAGAGCTAAACAAGTGTTACGAGAGCTTCTCAGACCAATAGAATGGCCAGGGGAATGTGTGTGATGTGTACTACCTCCTCTGTTACTAGAGGAACACATTCTCACTGGAGGGTGATTTAAGACAACCCCCATTTTAACATTACATTTCTATTACTTTTATAATGAGTTTAAAAGATGTCTAAAAACCTGTTTACCGCAGCATGCATCCATGCATAGAGTTGACAGAAATTGTGTGGTTTCTATGTTAATTATTTGCATATTAATTCCAGTATAGAGTTCAGACAGTGCAAACTGATCTGTTAAAGGAAGTTACTTCCTCCCCTATTAAAAAGTCATGTTTTAAACACCTCTTACTTATCCTCAAAATTACCATAATCCCTGCGATGCTCACCCATGTGCTTTCTCTCTTTTATGTACAGCAATACTTGTTTATTTATATCTCTGAATGAGATTAGAGAAACAGATTATAGTGCAGAACCATGAATAGCCATCAAAGACTGCTACAGGATAATGTAAGTCTGTCACTGATCTCTGTCTGTCTGTGTGTCTGTCTGTCTGTCTGTCTGTCTGTCTGTCTGTCTGTCTGTCTGTCTGTCTGTCTGTCTGTCTGTCTGTCTGTCTGTGTCTGTCTGTCTGTCTGTCTGTCTGTCGGGGGAGTATCAGAACAATACATGTTGCTCCATCTACTCTACATAGTATGACAGCAATGACACACAATCCTCTGGGACAGACAGACACACCGCAGGTAAACATACCAATGTAATATATGCTACCATATTACCACGGTCTTGTCCTCTAATGCTACAACATTATCTTGGATCCCAAGGAGGACGTGCTAGAGAACCCATCAGTTCAATACAATGACATCAGTAATCTAGTTGCATAAGCCTAGTGATACTATACCAAGACAGGAACAGTCTGCTTGACAGCTCAAAATAAACTAGGTGGCACGGAAGTATAGATGAATTATATGGATGATCAAAATGAGGTGAATATGTCAACTAACTGTGAACACTGGACATGCCAAATGCATGAGGATGTCAGCTTACTCCACACAAACATTCACTCCAGTGTGACACCTTCTCTTCCCACTGATTTACAAACACACCTTTTGACAACTGAATTGTCACAAGCGTTCTGTCTAACGTTGAAACCAACGTCTCAACTAGGAAGTCATCTGACCAATTACCGTTGGCAGGACGGAGAGGCCTGTCATAGTGATTATTCATGAAGAGTAACAGCACCGACTTTCATGACAAAAAGTAAATAAACATAGTTAAAAACACACCAAAGACAAAAACTGACATCAGCCACAGTTTTGAGAAACAGTGGAAACTAAAAGCTAGTGAGCAGTGAGGCAGATGTTCCTGTGGCTGCATGGATCTTGGGGTGGATGGTTGTTTGGTTGCCTAATTATTTATCCTCCTGGCTTTATGGCTCTCATTAATTTCCCCTCTCTTTACCTTCCATTGAAAGTCTGAAGTCAACCTGCATCTGGTGCAGATAACGACCATGCGGCCGGGGTCTACGCAGTCTCCTCCCCTCCCCTCCCCCCACCCACACCACAAGAGAAAAGGAGCGCTCTTTCATAGAGACTCATAGGATAATGGTGTTAGAAATAGGCCACTTTGTGGCGCGCTTAAAAAAATAGCCTGTGGAATTTGTTGAGCTGCATGTATCTCTTCATTCAGAGGAATCTACAGTGCCTTCAGAAAGTATTCATACCCCCTGACATATTCAACATTTTGTTGTGTTACAGCCTGACATTCAAAATGGATTAAATAAAATAAAAAATTCACCAATCTGCACACAATACCCCATAATGACAGTCTTTCTAAGTCTCTAAGAGCTTTGCACACCTGGTTTGAACCATATTTGCCAATTTTTTTATTTTTTATTCTTCAAGCTCTGTCAAATTGGTTGTTGATCATTGCTAAACAGCCATTTTTAAGTCTCACCATAGATTTTCAATCTCCCAGTGTCTGGTGGAAAGCAGACTGAAGCAGGTTTTCCTCTAGGATTTTTTATCCTGGAAAACTCCCCGGTCCTTAACGATTACAAACATACTCATAACATGATGCAGTCACCACTATGATTCAAAATATGGATAGTGGTACTCAGTAATGTGTTGTATTTAACACATTTTTTGTAATATTACATTAGTGCTTTGTTGCAAACAGGATGCATGTTTTGCAATATTTTATATTCTGTACCGGCTTCCTTCTTTTCACTCTGTCAATTACTGTATGTTAGTGTTGTGGAGTAACTACAATGTTGTTGATCCATCCCCAGTTTTCTCCACTTTGATATTGTGGCGCATTGTCTGTAGACCACTGACATCTCAATTTTATTCATTTAAAATTCAGGCTGTAGGCCAGGGTGCAAATACTTTCTGAAGGCACTGTGCGGCAAGCTTACTGTATCACACTGCAAAGACATTGTAACAGAAAAATAACAAGTTGGAGAGAGGGAGAGAGGTAGGGTGAGATGGAGAGTCATGGACATCATTGAACAACTCAGCAGTCACTGATTTCTATTTTAGCGCGATCACACATACACAAACACATTTTAAATTTTAAAAATTTGAAGAGGCTGCTGTCAGAGATTTTGGGAAGATGGCCGTCTCCCAGACCTGTGGTGTGGTACTAAGATCACACCCCAGCAGGGATAGGGAGGTCTGGGACAGCAGGGCTGTAATAGGGGCATCTGTCCTTCCCTCCTGTCCCCAATCTGGTGCCCCGCTCTGCTCCTCTCTGCTCTGCTCCACCAGACTCACCTTAGGCCAACACAGACAACAACCCTGACCTGCATGTTATTCATTTACAAACCACTAACTAAACGACCAATTGGAGCTGTTCTTCCAGCCGAGGAGCCAAGAAGCAAAGTGAATTGATAGAGATGCTTTCACCGCCCGATCAGTCACACTTTCAAACCAGCAGAGACACAGTGGGAAAGAATTGGTGAAAAGCAAATACTGTACAGTCAGGGAGTAGGACTTCAAAAGGCAGTTAGATGGCACAGACTACATAGACAGTAGAACGCTGCATAATACACAACACAGAAAATGTTTAAAGAACTCTGGGTGATTGCTTTCAAGTTTGTCTTTACAGGGGAAGCCGGGCCATTCATTTCTCTATTTTGCAATGCAAAGGAAAATAAATATTGCAGTCTTTGATGGCTCATGAATTTGTACAATTCTCAGCGTATCAGGCAGACATTTTCTTTCTTGTGTTTTTCACTCCATATGTTATGCCTTGGGCCTACTGACAGAGATATCTGTCAGATGTGGAAAACTCCCAAATAGCCAAAAAAATCCAAGACGTAGGCTACATTTGCATTCACTTCAACGAATGTTTCACGTTATTGTGCACTGTTGCATGAGGCTCGTCAACTGTCTTTTTCTCTTCTCTATAAATATATACAATAGCCAGTCAAATGTATATTAATATTACTAATGAATTTAATTGAAAATAAGTATTTTCACAATAGATATGTCTCCTTCCACTGCCCTGGTTCTGTCCCTCAGTCCTGGGGCCACTGTCAGAGCCAAGAGGTCATGAATCTGGCCAGTCAAGATAATACACGCACGCACGCACACACACACACACACACACACACGCAGACACACGCACACACACACGCACGCACGCACGCACGCACGCACGCACGCACGCACGCACGCACGCACGCACGCACGCACGCACGCACACACACACACACACACACACACACACACACACACACACACACACACACACACACACACACACACACACACACACACACACACACACACACACACACCCTGATGAGATGATCTGAGAGAAGAGGGATGCATCGTCTCTCTCACTGACTGACTGACGGACGGAGGACAACAAGCTGGAGGTAGAACCGTAAACACTACCATCCCTATCCTTACAGGTCACCTGGTTGCTCTTCTGCTAATGGATGCAGACACTATTGGGACAAATTCATTGATTCCCATGGGGTTAATTAAGAGAATAATTTGTCACAAATAGGACTGAAGCTATTGGATATATTACATTCAATAATATAAAAGGACTAATGTAATATTGCCACCTATGGCCTAGGTTTTGCTGATCAAAGCAGTGGAAAGAATAAGATGCTGTTCATCTTCAGTACAGTACATATTAGTGTCGTCCCCTTCTGGGATCTGGGTGTATCATACAATACAGGAAGTCCTATTTGATTGATCAGAGAGCACAAATAGTTATTCGCCCATTTTACTATAGTATAAGGTCTGGAGATGTAGGCAGGTTATTACTGAGTTGGTCAATATACATCACTTCCCCCAAAGGATTACACTTGTTATCTGAAATGATATTCCATAAAGTATGACCCCAGAAATACCAGTGGAGTCGAGTGCATTTTGATCTGGCTTATACAAAAAAAAAAACACTTTATTGGAATTAAGATCACAGTCAAGATTACCTCAGGAAACAGCAGTGAGATTTCTGTTTCTACTCCCCTCCTTCCACATCCTGCACGTTAGTCTTTCACTCTTGGGAGCCGCTGTGTGTGTGTGTACCACTATGATGTGTGAAAGCTGTTGAGGATGGCTATACATTTCAGAGAGACGCCCCATTGCATTCTCTGAGTATGTTTCTGGAACGGTACCCCCACCCCACACACACACACACACACACACACACACACACACACACACACACACACACACACACACACACACACACACACACACACACACACACACACACACACACACACAGAAACAGACAATATGTCTATTAGTTGTACACAGGCAGGAGACAGAGTCACAGTGACATGGACAGTGGACAGAGAACAGTTACTGTACACACACTGCTGTTACTCCATGGATACAGCCACTGTATTCTCTTCCAACCTCCAGCTGATCTTTACTCAACAGGGCTCTGTCTGCATGGTTAAAGCACCCTCTTGGGAGTCTCCCCAAAGTAGTTTGCTGCCTCCATAAATATATTTGTTTACCTTGCAAACTGCTTCCAGCGAATACTTCTTCCATTGAATTCTAGCTTTTCCACTCAGGGGAATTTACATAGTGACTAAGCTGAGTGGGGTTAGACAGACAGATAGATAGATAGATAGATAGATAGATAGACAGACAGACAGACAGACAGACAGACAGACAGACAGACAGACAGACAGACAGACAGACAGACAGACAGACAGACACAGACAGACAGACAGACAGACAGACAGACAGACAGACAGACAGACAGACAGACAGACAGACAGACAGACAGACAGGCAGACAGACAGACAGAGACAGACAAACAGACAGGCAGACAGACAGACAGACAGACAGACAGACAGAAAGAAAGAAAGAAAGAAAGAAAGAAAGAAAGAAAGAAAGAAAGAAAGAAAGAAAGAAAGAAAGAAAGAAAGAAAGAAAGAAAGAAAGAAAGAAAGAACTTGGACATGTGATCTGATGATGATGAGTGTTGGGTGTATGCTATCACACAGACACTGTAAGTACATTCTAATTAGCTGATGTATGCAGGACACCGTCCATATTGGATGGGTATCAAAAAGCAATCAACGCTCCATCACTGATGAGCAGCCTGTGTGTGTGTGTGGATGGATGGAAAGATGTGCTGCTGCTGCTAGTGGTGGTGGTGCTGGACTCAGAGGCGAGACGGCTTTCACAAACCTCCATAATGCCATGCAATCACAAGACATTATGCACAGATCTGAACTCCAAAGCCACAGGATGAAAAAAAATCAAGGGAACATTTTGAGTTGAGTTCCTCATTCAGAAAAGAACTGATTATGATGAGCTCTCTTCTCTCCTCTTCTTTTTTTCATGCAGATGTTGAGAGTGAGAAGTGTTGAAAGTGACTCTCCAATGTTAAAATATGGGCAAGAAACCCACAATCAGCCAGAGAGTGAGTCATCAGAGAATCACCATAATAGAATAGAGAAGAAACACAGATTCAACAGTTTGGAGAATTATTTGTATACTGGACCCTTAATGGATAAAAACAACTTCAAAATCAAATCAACTAAAAATCTTGAGATAAACAAATTACACAGAAAATATCTGTTTTGATGCATTTATGATGAACACCAGTCTGACACCAGAGACTAATCAACAACTCTGTGGTTCAACATTACTACTAATGTAGTAACTAACATCCCAACCACCCATTATCAGGGTAGTTATCCACCCCTCACCTAAATACAACCTATACATTCCTTATGACCAAGAGTTGTGGCTCCAGGCTCTAAGCAGAGGCCAGGCATGGGCAGTGACACACACAAAGAGCATCCGTTAGCTAGCGACGTACCGAAAGGGACTCTGTATCAAAATCTTATCTTCAAAGGACTGGGCATGGGCTCAGGGGAGCAGTGGCACCGCCTCCACACAGGCAGGCAGGCAGGCATGCACAGAGGGGGGATTTGGACCTGCAAGCAGGAACCAGGCAGAGATCTCTCGGCCAGCGCCCAGAGCCCCAGACCTCCTCCAACACGCCCGCGGTGCGGGGAGGGGGGGGGGGGGGGGCAGGCAGGGTTCCTGCACATGCGGCACGACATCAGTGAGCTGATCCCCAACCATCAATTGCCTGCCCATTTGCTTCCTGGCCCCGGCCACGGCTGGCGGTTGGGATCTGAACTCAACTTAGACACAGAGTTTCTGCATTTCACAGATGGCTGTGAGAGGCTTTGCGTTGGGGGGGGGGGGGGGGGTAGTGGGGTCCGTCGCCTGGACCCAGAGCGGGGCAGATTTCACACCGTGGTAGAGCACCGCTAAAGCAGGCCGATGTTAATCCACTCACTGAGGGGAAGGCCTGGGGCGATTCCACTGCCCGGCCGCCGTCTCCCCCCACAAAGCCATAAATGGTGCATTATACAACTGGGCCTCAGACATACTGCTGATACGCTGATAGGTGGCAGACAAAGACCAAAGCAACCACAGGAACTGGAGCTGTAGAGGAGCACCATGCAGGTACAGTATGAACACACACTCTCTCTCCCTCTCTCACATACTGTAGACCTACTGTAGGTAGCCTATACAATACCTGCTTAGGGGAGGCTTCTGTTCTGTTATTATTCATCACTGATTTAGGTCATGATGTTTTCAACGTCTTAGTTCAGGCTCAAGACAGAGCTGGACACTCTATGCTCTACAGTACAATACAAAAACTAGTGTTGAATCACAGTGAATACACAACTAAAGTTACCAGAAGTGTTGTAGAGTGTTTGAACTTATGAAAGGCAATCACAGGAATGAAAGGAGAGTGAAACATATAAACCTGGGGGATTGAAATAAATGACTGGGGAGAAATAAGGGAAAAAGATAAGACAGCTACAGCTAAAGCCCCAGAATGAGATGTTTTACATGAAACTAAGAACTGCATTTCAGATAAAAACCAGCCACCCTGTTTAGACATCACTTGCAGGGACATTGGAAAGATATGAGTTGAACTAAAATGTTTCTGGGCAAAATGCTACAAATAACACAAAAACTTCAGTATATTGGTCTTCACCCAAATAACAACATTGCCTGACAAACATCTTTGATAAATAAAGTTCATTACATTTTCACTGTGTATAATGGGTTTTTTATCATCACGCCAAGCATTGCTGAAGGATTGAAACATTGTAACGGGACACCATAGGTCAAACACGTAGGATATAATTATTATGTTAATTACAAATCCCTTTTATTCTCCTGGAGGAGTCTTTGACAAGAAGGTTGTCATTTCAACCACTTCAAACAAACAGTGGTTGCTTTCCCTAATGATGGCTGGATGGACGGTTTCCATTGTCTGAACATCTCTTTGGGCTAATCCATGTTTTGTCAGGTTAGTGGTTGTAGTCAATAGAGGAGGAATGGTTTTTCAATGGAAGATGATTAAAAGAACTGATTCATAATAGTGCAGTTTGACTGCTGTTATCATAGCCACTTCATTCCAAGTGAGACCCTGATGTTGAAAGCGTCCCCTAGACAAAGCTAATGGACGAGAGAGTCCTGTTAAATGGAGACGGCCCAGCCTGGCTGTCTGAAGAGACAGGTTCTACTGCATCACACACACCACTCACATTACTGAATCACCACCATGCTGCCCTTCATAATCATTTCCATAAGGCTGTGTGTGTGGGGAGGGGGGGGGGAGTACCTAAAATCTGCTGTGACTTCCAGACTCCAAGACCAGCTAACTGGATATAGAGATGACTTCACACTATTCAAAGAGCAGTGGACTAGACAAGACCTTATTAACTTGGAGATCCAGTATCTTACCACATCTCACAAAGACTCTGCACGGAACTTTGCACTGGGAAAGGATTCTCTGTTGGTGGTTTTGGAAGGGATGATGCTGAGGACGATGTAGATGTAGAGGGTTGTGGTGGATTGTGTTTGTTTACAGTACGCATCCAATCATCCAATCATCCAATCATTCAATCATCCAGTCATCCATTGTCACTGTTCATTGTTCACCCCCTTCAGAAACCACAGAGAGAGTCAAACAACTTCCATGTTCTCACTGGTTAGCTGGTTCATACTATGGTACCAAGTAGCACTATCAGATCCTGTTGACAAGAACAGATTTACCCCAAATGAAAGCTGTTGTTCATCTTATTCAATAGTCCAAAGGAAAATTCTATTCAAATGACTGAGAAGGAAATGTTACAGTCTAGGGCTAATGCTGACCACAGGGCCAGTGAGCTATATTCTCCAACTATAGTCAGTCATTCCATAGAATATTACTAGCTGTGACGGTATGTTCCGTCTTTTTCACAAATCTTAGCAACATTTCCCTGTTTGTCAAAGGAAGCTGTTGAGAAAGAGAGAGAGAGAGAGAGAGAAGGAGAGGAGAGAAGGAGAGGAGAGAAGGAGAGGAGAGAAGCCCTTGACCTTTTTGTCCTGAAGATTTGCCTAGCTTCCCCTCACTCTAATCTAGAGAGTGAAATCATCTGATCCTAAACTAACTGTCAACTGCTTGTGATGGCGGCAAAGCCAGAGACATCACTCAATCACTTTCTTCTACTTTCTTACCCTGTTTTGCTCGAGCTTATCATCTGACCCAGTTGTTATCCTGTTTCAGAAGCTTAAGAAACTTCATTATGGTCAAATGTGTCTCTTTGGAGAATCCCAGACACATGGTTCACACAGAGAGACCACGGTCTGCTCTGGGCTCTAGGTCTGTGTAGACCAGCATGTTACACCCACTAAAGCATCACCACCATTTTATCACGGGGATGGACGTTAATACCAGCCTTTTAATAGAGACAGAAATCAATAGTTTTCAGTTAAACTAAACTGGGACTCTAAGTATCATGTCTTGAATGAGAGGATGCTTTTAGCGTTTAGCCAAGCTATCTGTGGTTTGGTCCTAGGGAATGGCTGATTGGTGGAACCTTGGTTTAAAAAAACCACATCTGATATAATAAGGCAAAGCATTTTTCTCGGCCAAAGCTACTCAGTCACTGTCACAAAACCAGTCTTTAGCAATTACCAGATTAGAATTCTTTGAGATGAGATCCACTGCTGCCTGATTCTGAAAGGCAGGTAGGCAGTTCCATCACCATCTCACTTCATAGCTATTTGTTTGACATAGTTCAAACTGCTGGGGACTAATTACAGGACAGGAGAAATAACACTTTGCAACCTGTCACTCTTCTCATCACAGCCAATCAGACACACTTCTTCCTCCAATCTGATTTGCATAATCTCATTTAAAACATAATCGATCAACATCAGCCAGTGACAATTGGCATATCATTCCATTATGAATATTTGCATGCATCCAGGCTAATCATATGCAGACATGCCCTCTGATCAGGGGGATGTAAACTGGGCTGTCAACAGCCGTACGCACTTTGCTGCCACGCTATGCTGCCACGCTATGCTGCCACGCTATGCTGCCACGCTATGCTGCCACGCTATGCTGCCACGCTATGCTGCCACGCTTTGCTGCCACGCTATGCTGCCACGCTATGCTGCCACGCTATGCTGCCACGCTATGCTGCCACGCTATGCTGCGAATCAAAACATAGCCTCTTTAAAGTATTAACATGTTTTGAAGTTCGTTTTATATTTTCAGCACATTTGACATAAATTGTTTATCTATTTACAAAGCTTTGTCATTAGTGATTTTCCAGTGAACCCTTAGCAGTGCTGTGTGTTTTGTGCTGTTGGGCCCAGAGAAATGCTGATGTACAAATTGAACTGAAAGGCTTGCTACTTAATCCGCTGTAGCCACCTATCCCTTAACTACGACGTCTGACGTGTTTTATCCTTAATGCCCAAGAAATGCAAAGTTCTATCTTCCCCTGTTCTTGTCCTTCACAGCTGTGGCTAATTCCTGCCAAGAGAGAGGCTTAAACGTAACAGCTATTAGGGCTTCATTTTCTGCCATGCCAACTCATATCTTGGTCAAAAAATGATGTTGACTAAATCACCCCTTTTCAGTCACCTAATATGTCATGGAAAATAAAAACAAGGGACGTTGTTGCTCCTGTGAGGGTGAAATTGTAGACTTTTGTTATTACATCATGTTCACAACTCATTTTTACATTCACAGCTGCTAGGCTGAGTCACTTCCTCTATCCTCAAGGTCCTGGATTCAACAAAACCTGCACTGCAGGAAACTGGCACCCCAGAAAATACATTTGCAGTGATAATGCATGACTTTGTGAAAACACTGTAACTAATAGCACATTATTAACACAACATTTGACCATTGAAACAACACAGATCTCATTTGGATTTTAATTGAAACATTGTCTCCCCACAAAATATACATGGGAACTGTATTTCTCCACAGTGGGGAAAAGTTTCTAGAGAAATTCTAGAACACTAGAGTCCTTGAACATTCTGCTTTAGAATAGAACAGAGGAAGGCAAGTGTTGATCTTCTAAGCTGTTTAAAAGCCCAAACAGAACCCATAATATCCATATCCATAATATAACATGACGTCAGACGACAAAAATCACTCCGATATTGGGGAGTAACCTCAGAAAAGCCCTTAATTGAGCAACATCTCCAGCCATCACGACAGATAACTGTGCAGCCATCACCAAGGTGAAAGGGAATTTACAAGTTAAATGAAAGAATTCATGATGTGTGGTGGCTCTTTTACTCCCTGGCTGTTTCCCCTCTTGGCAGGGGCCAAATAGAGAATGTTAAATGAGGCAATTGTGTCCTGAAGGCAAAAAGAGAGGGAGGAAAAAACATGTTCCTGTGTGCTCCTAGCCTGAGGACTATTCTCCCGCTGATGAGGTAGAGGCATGGCGTGCATCCCAAATGTATCCTCTATATACTGTAGTGCACTATTTTTGACCAGGGCTCTGGCCAAAAGTAGTGCACTATATAGGGAATAGTGTACCAATTGGGCCATAGTCATAGAGGGACCCAGCAGATCCCTACACCACCAGGCCAACTTCCTGTGAGACCAGACCCTGGTCCACCTCCCTGACACATCATGATGATGCGCAGACCCACACATGATTATATTCATATCATATCAACATGCACATGGCAAAGTCACATCCTGGAAAAACTGGCCATATTCATAATATACACAAAGACTTAATCGGAAAAAAAACTAGCCTAACACTATGTTATCTACAATACAGTTTTTTAGGAACTGTGCACCATGATAAATGTGGCTGATACAAGGATATACCAAAATCTATCAATTTACTTATTATTCAATATGCCAAATAATATATGTGAATGTTTATGGTGTCGTGATGAAGAGAAGTGTCACGATGTGTATAGACACTGGTCTGTAAGCATTGTATTGTGTGTCTGCCTTGGCATCCTATATAGTGGGAAGGATGGCATTTCATACTCAGCCTATGTCTGTAGCAGTAGGAAATGTACTGTCAGACAGCTATACAGACATACTCCGTGTTGACACGCTGACACTGATAATCAAAGCCTTGTTTGGGTCTTAAAAGGACGTACTTGAACAACAGCTGGACTAGAGGCCATAGCTATCCTATAATGGCCTTTGGAGAGTGATCAATATTCAAATCTTAACATCTCTGTTGTGATTAGAATGCAGCCCTCTTCTTTTCTCCCCTCCCCGAAACAACAAGAAAAAAAGCTTAAATCGATGATCTTAGAGTCTAAACTAGATTCCTAAGCAGTTTGCCACTCTCGGCAGCAAGATAAGATAAACTCTCTTTGACCTAAGAGATGAAGTTGCCATGACGATCAGGGAGTCCACTTTCTCTATTGATATTTTGCTGATGTAACAACAAATGGAACCAGATCCGGCTCCTGATAGCTGTGATTAATTAATACACATATTGATCCGTACAAGCTAGAAACAAGGCTATTAACTCAAACGGCTGAAAGTCAATTGTTACCTGGGGCTCAAAAGGCATCACTTGATATCAAATCTAAATAAACGGAGGAACAAACGATTAGGATTTGTTGGGGCACCATTACCTATTCTTTTATTTGATTTACAACGGCATGCAAACGAAAAGGGACGTACGAGAGAACATGTCCTTTTAATAGAAATTCTTTGAAAGGGACTGAGCCATCTAATCCTAACCCATCTCTGTAGCAAGCAAGAGCAGCACTAAAACTGAAAAACACTTTTGTGATCAGATCCTGAAAAACAACAATCCATGTTGAATAATCCATTGACAACTATGAAGGAGCAGATAATGACTTGCAACAGTGAAGAGTCACTGGGATAACAGTGGTGGAATTACAGGAAAGAGGAAGACAAAGAGGAAACAGGAAATGACCTCCACCTTTTGAAACCAGCGACCCAGCGACCAATGCCCACATCTCATTGTGCTGTTCAAGCTGCACTGCAGCACCACTGTAACACACACACACACTCACACCCACTCACTCACACACACACTCAGCAGCCAACTTCAGCTCAGCCTCCACTTCAGCTGGCAGTTTTTTCAACAAAGGAAACACACATCCATCCACACTCTACATTCCATTTCATAGTTGCTAATGTTATATCCGAAATGTGGCCTATAAAACGGGCGCTTAACGTCAATCTGACATACAATCGCAACAACAATACTTGAAAGTATAAATGTTAAATAAAATAGCCAGAAATCATGTGAAGACTGGAGACAGCATGCTATTTGCATACATTGGTGGTGCAACATCAGTGCTTGAGAAAGAGAGTGAAGGCGAACCGGGATCCATCCGCCAAGACGACGAGGAAGCAACACAACACAAGCTGTTATTGGCAGGGAACAGATGTTTGAGGGAAAGTTGGCATTCAACAACCATTCTTCATATGACAGAAATCTATGAGGAGCACAAGAGAGGCAGCGTGATTGTCAGGCGAATGAAAAAGAAACCCTTAAATACGAGAGGCTGGCATCCGAACACAGATATGATGATTCCCCCCCCAAAACATCAGACTGCTTGAGTTGATTTACAAGTTGATTCAGCTGTGACAGAGGTCAAATAGAAGACAGCACTTCTACTAGGCAGATGACCTTTCATGACAGAGCACAGGCCTAAAGTTGACCACAATCCCCAGTCTCACACACACTCACGTATGAACAAACACACACACACTCACACACCCGTACGCATGCACAGCCAAGCCCACACACACACACACACACACACACACACACACACACACACACACACACACACACACACACACACACACACACACACACACACACACACAGAAAGTAGGTGTAGGCAACCAATTCAGTAAACACTAATATATAATATAGTAGTTATCCTTCTAGAATGAACATATACATACTCATCACAGTGTAGTTTCATTTCTGCACAGTACAAGTTCTGGACTCCACTGAATGGTTTAACAGCAGAGAGGAGCAGTCCTGTATCTGGTAAAGGGCTAGTTAACGCTACAACAGGAATTCACGAAGTCACAGGCAGTACCATGTACTGTAGTGAAGACAACAGTTCGGCCAGGGAAGAGTGCTAAGTCAATTTAATAAGCACATCTGACATTGGATGTCTTGTGCACGGCCCTCTCAACACCCTTCCAATAGGATTCCTCCATAAACAACACTGGGGGAAGAGGCTCCGTGCATCATCTCGGCTCATCTACACGCCACCAAACTTTGGGAGCAATTTTACAGAAAAATGACTCTGAGGGGAGGCGTTTTCCATTCAGCTCTGTTCATATCTCTGCCTTCCTATTAAGAATCAAAATGTACCCCTCAGTGGGAGAGGTATGGACACACCACAGCATAGCACTATGAGCCACAGAGAGGTGAGACGGGGGAGGGAAGGAGGGAGCCTTGAAGGAATTCACATATTCTCCTCCAATCACAATCCGCTGAGCATCAGACATATTTCCATCATTTCTGTCAAATTTAGCTGATCTGCTTTGGAGCGGCTAGCTGGCAATCTGGGCCATTTATTGGCATATTGGCACGAGGTGATAAGGCTAGAAACAACAGCAGCTAGCAGCTGGCCCACAGAGATGGACTGATAACATTGATATGTGCTCCCATACAAAACACCTCCTCCACTATCTCCCCTTTCTATCAAACTCTTATTACAATAAAAGTGTATGGGTTTTTATCCCTTTCTTGGGAGAGGAAGAGAGGCAAGGAGGGAGGGATACAGGGACGACCCAGAAATATAGAAGAAAAAAAATCAGATGTAACGTTTCAGAGGAAAAAAACAAGGGGGAAATACATAATTTATCACAGTATTATCGGGATATCCAGGCAGCCTAATCAAGGAGCACTGAGTGACTATTTTTTGCCTTATCATCCAAAGTGGTGGAAACGGAGAGGGAATTATCAGCCGGCTGCAGATTGCTGGGTTGGAATTTTAATGGTAATAATCGGGTTTCTGATGGTATATCTTCCCTGCTTATCTTTTCCATTATCTGTCCTTATCTCCCCAGTCATCGGAGCAAATTAATGGTGCTCTTTCAGCTTCGCCTTTTTATCATCGCTCAGAGAGCACCCAAGGGGAAGGAATAAGCAAAATATTAAAATACTGCATAAATCACAATTTTAGATAACGGCCCAATGTATGCAGGATGGGGGGGAAACTGCGCCCAACAACCTTTTTGTCCTTTAGAATGACTGTCTGCGCTGACTTTCTGTGCATTGCCTGGTTCCTGGTCCTCAGGCCTTTCCCTAGCTCCTAGTTCCTGGTCCTCAGGTCTTTCCCTAGCTCCTAGTTCCTGGTCCTCAGGCCTTTCCCTAGCTCCTAGTTCCTGGTCTTCTGGTCTTTCCCTAGCTCCTAGTTCCTGGTCCTCAGGTCTTTCCCTAGGTCCTAGTTCCTGGTCCTCAGGCCTTTCCCTAGCTCCTAGTTCCTGGTCCTCAGGTCTTTCCCTAGCTCCTAGTTCCTGGTCCTCAGGCCTTTCCCTAGCTCCCAGTTCCTGGTCCTCAGTCCTTTCCCTAGGTCCTAGTTCCTGGTCCTCAGGCCTTTCCCTAGCTCCTAGTTCCTGGTCCTCAGGTCTTTCCCTAGCTCCTAGTTCCTGGTCCTCAGGCCTTTCCCTAGCTCCCAGTTCCTGGTCCTCAGTCCTTTCCCTAGCTCCTAGTTCCTGGTCCTCAGGCCTTTCCCTAGCTCCTAGTTCCTGGTCCTCAGGCCTTTCCCTAGCTCCTAGTTCCTGGTCCGCAGGCCTTTCCCTAGCTCCTAGTTCCTGGGGTAGGACATATCAAGGTTTCCTTTGACCTTTCTGTTTCTAACTAATGCTTTAGTTCTTTCAACACTGTATCCTCACTCCTCACCTCTCATTAACAACCTCTTACACATGACATAGTAATTCAGGCACGCCTGGGTCACAGTGGATATGAGGATGCTCACATCAAGGCAGTACTTCTTTGCTTGACAACAAAATTCAGAGGCATCCTCCTTGTGATTGGTTCTTACACAAGTGGGTTTAGCACATCATGCTAGGCTATAGTATACAGGTTTGTGCGTATTCCTCATAGATCAGCAATGCTTTCTCTGCTCAAAATAATCATGAATAGCAACACATGCATACCAATTACACTGTAATTATACCGAGCAGAAAAACAGTTTTTTTTCTTATTATTATTATTAAATTACAACAAACATAATTTCAATTGTTCGGTCTACATCAAAAGAGTCTTGGAGCGTTTGCATTTAATCTATAACCGGTAAGTTCATAATTCAGAACCATGATACCCACTTACATTTGGTAATCAGAACAAATTTTCTAAGTGTTCTTTGAAAATATATTCATAGGTACTGAAAAAATATATTTCCGACTATCAACTTCTTAATTTGCCTAAAATACTAAAATGACGGAAAACATGTTCAAACTGTAAATGCATAAAACAAGCTGTGGCCGTGAGTGACAAGCCTTTGAAGATCTTTTAGAAAATAGACATTTGCAGTAATGTATTGCCATTTTGCTGATACTGCAACAACAACAAAAATAATGTTTCAAAATCTTCCTGGAATATATAATTACATTTTGTTGACAGCCATATACAGTGCAATCAATTACTGACTAATCGTAACCACTATTAAGTAAATTCCTCATGTAAAAACAGAATCATAATTTACACACACACAGACACACACACTGTATAAATGAAGTATATATTTCTTCCCCGTGCTGTATCCACATTACCAATCACACTATTACTGGAATAACTATTTCACATATTGAAACAAAATTTTTATTTTTGAGTTATCTAAAATATCTTGTGAGTGGACAGTACTCATTACTTTTTCTCATCATGTCTATAAGTCCGACAACAATGAGACATCCGAAAGGAGTCTCTTCCTACCTGCTCTTCAAATAAACCCAAGTCGTAGGACAAGGGATTCCCAGTGAATCAGACGGACGTAAATAACATGGTCAATATAGAATAACCACATAGACAGTCATACAGCTAAATGACATGGTCAATATAGAATAACCACATAGACAGTCATAGAGCTAAATGACATGGTCAATATAGAATAACCACATAGACAGTCATACAGCTAAATGACATGGCCAATATAGAATAACCACATAGACAGTCATACAGCTAAATGACATGGTCAATATAGAATAACCACATAGACAGTCACACAGCTAAATGACATGGTCAATATAGAATAACCACATAGACAGTCATACAGCTAAATGACATGGTCAATATAGAATAACCACATAGACAGTCATAGAGCTAAATGACATGGTCAATATAGAATAACCACATAGACAGTCATACAGCTAAATGACATGGTCAATATAGAATAACCACATAGACAGTCATAGAGCTAAATGACATGGTCAATATAGAATAACCACATAGACAGTCATAGAGCTAAATGACATGGTCAATATAGAATAACCACATAGACAGTCATACAGCTAAATGACATGGTCAATATAGAATAACCACATAGGACTGTATTGTACAGTAGGTGTATAGGTGGTTGTTGCAAATGCTCTTCAACACCACAATTCACTACACTGCTTATAACAAGAAAAGTATGATGAATACGATGAATCTTTGCCAATACAAAATGAAAAAAGGCACAATAAAAAGTCAGCGTTGTTTTCAAGTCTCTAAAGAGCAGACCTAAAATGCAACGTTGCTATGACCACTGTTAGTATGACATTTCCACTGGGAAGCCTGCTAGGCCAGCCATTTCAATTCCACATTTGGAATTACATAAACACATTTCACAACTAGTTTAAAATCACAGGAAATAAAATCTATATAGATCAATTCTGTCACATGTCACATGGTATTTCACTCAAAGCATTGGTATTTGAAGTGATTGAAATAACCCTTGAATTATCAGAGATTCAGAGGCACAATGCTTTGTTGAAATGGGGATGAAACTAACAACAAGTACATGTAGTACTATTAAAAACACTGTCCATTGTATTTTACATATATATTTTAGTTATTATATTACCATGAACACTTTTCAGTATTTTTTTATGTATATAACCTGTCCAGTTAGAAATGTGTATAACCAATTATATATTTAGACAGTGACACAATCACTACCTACTCTGCAGAATGATTAGGGTTCATGCTATTATTGTAAAAGTTTTAATTTAGGTTTAATTTATTTATACAGTTTGTGTGTGTGTGTGTGTGTGTGTGTGTGTGTGTGTGTGTGTGTGTGTGTGTGTGTGTGTGTGTGTGTGTGTGTGTGTGTGTGTGTGTGTGTGTGTGTGTGTGTGTGTGTGTGTGTGTGTGTGTGTGTGTGTGTGTGTGTGAGAAGGGGGACATTCCTCATTTGACTTAGGTTATTCAGTATATCTGACATTAGTATTACTACATAATTGCTTAAGATATAATACTTAATTTGTTTAATTGGAAACAGAATTCCAAGAAGGCAGTTTGCAAAGGATATACACTCTTTAACTTTAGGTGTTTAATGTCTGTAGATCATATCAGCACATTATAATAAATCACAAGAATAGAATCCTGATTTGCTTGACATAAATATGTAAAAATATTATAAAGTAACCTATCCACTTTTTAGCAAACACCAAGCAAACTCCTATATCTGTAAAAACATCATTTGAAAAGTCAGAAGATGGAACGCCTTTCTCAGCAATAGCATATGACAGAATATGATTGATCAAAAACATAACTAATTTATCAATGAACGAAACTACATCAACAGTATCAATTAAATCTGGGATTGCCAATTGACATCGGTGCTGAAGTGACTAGTCACTCACTAACCTAATTTAACTTCTCCAACAAGCTTTGGTAGATAACAGGACAGCGAGGCTGTAAAACTTACGTTTAATTTGCCTGGGGTTGCTCTGCTTCCTTCGGGACATGCCTGCTCGGAGCTGGTCAGGAGATCCAGGTGTAGCACTGACTGATCGATAGGTTTTGGTTCATCCAAGCACCGGTAGGGTTTGTGATGGAAATTGAGAAAGAAAGGGTGACGAATTATGGACACTTTTTTTCACAGAGTATGTCGCTCTGTCTCTTTCCTTTCTCTTCCTCTGATCTGCTCTATTTCTCTCTTGCTCGCTCTCTCTCTCTCTCTCTCTCTCTCTCTCTCTTTCACTCACTCTTTCTCAATGGCGTTCTCCGAGATGAGGCTGCACTGAGTTGCGATCCGCACGGACTGACTGGGGAGGTGAAAGCGTTTCGCGCTTTTGTTTGAAGATAAGGTTTGTGCCTCCACGGGTACCGTAGACACCGCTTCTTAAACTTGACTTTTAGCTTGTGCTACCGAAGTAGTGATTTCTTAATTGTTAATTACTAGTGGAATGTCACATTTTGTGGGGTTAGCCAAATAATACTCACACATTTTGAACCACCAATATTTGGCGCGGGTTTTGGATATGCGTTTGCCGGTGTATTCTAATTCCCACCATGTCAAACTTGAAAAATGTCCGTTTTAGTTTTTAGATAAAATAATTAGACAATACCACATTAGTATGAATATTTAAGTTATCTGAAGGATATATTTTTTTTCCATTTATGAAACCCAACTGATAATTTCATAGGCCTAGGGTAAGCATTAACAGCTAGCCGTACAATTTTGCACACTGGACACAGATTCTCACTGCACACACACACACACAGCCTTGTAATTACCAGATAAACTCGCGAGATCAGGCAGCTTGCGAGTCAACACATGCACCCCTTACATTGTTCTGGACACAATGACACTATAGAAGCCTCAAATCATTTCATTGTAGGAAAAGAGAAGCACATTTCATATTCGTTGAGTTATTACAAATGCATAGTAGACCTACTTTACAATGTAAAATTAGTTGAATTCCAAATTGTACCTCCATAATACAATTGCTGTAGCCTACCACCTTGAGTTAAAAAAGATGTAAAATCCCCCCCCCCCAAAAAAAACGTTATTGTCATGACTCTGACTTTAAGTAGCATTTCTTAAACATTCACATAAACTAGAAATGTACTTCTTCAATTAGCCAGTTGAACTGTCAAGTAAGGCAAGCAAATCGCCTGTGAAATTACCCAATCCAGGACTTTGAAATTGGGGTCTGAGACTAGGCTATAATTGAAAGGGTTAACTAGTCAACTATGCTTCATCCTAAAGGGATACTTCTGGATTTTGGCAATGAAGCCCTTTATATACTTCCCCACAGTCAGATGAACTTGTGGATATCATTCCTGTGTCTCTGCGTGCAGTTTGAAGGAAGTTGCTAACCAGCGTTAGCACAATTGCTAACTAGCATTAACGCAATGCCTGGAGGTCTATGGTAACTGCTAGCATGCTTGTAGATACCATAGACTTCCAATCATTGTGCTAATTGAATTAGCATTGGCTTGCGAAACTACCTCCAACTTCCTGCATACTGGATACAGAGACATACAAATGGTATCCATAAATTCATCTGACTGTGTAAATAGATAAAGGGTGTCATAGCCAAAATCCAGAAGTATCCCTTTAAGGATGGAAGCATTATCTGCTTTATTTCAGTTGGCCCCTGCCACTGCCATCACTTTCCATATCCCAGTGACCAACATGGAACTAGCTTGCTCTTCCCCTGGTGACTGTCAGACAGTTCTTATCATGGTCCAGGGTTAGCTCAAATTCAAGTACAGTTGAAGTCGGAGGTTTACATACACTTAGGTTGGAGTCATTAAAACTCGTTTTTCAACCACTCCACAAATTTCTTGTTAACAAACTATAGTTTTGGCAAGTCGGTTAGGACATCTACTTTATGCATGACACAAGTAATTTTTCCAACAATGGTTTTCAGACTAATTATTTCACTGTATCACAATTCCATTGGGTCAGAAGTTTACATTCACTAAGTTGACTGTGGCTTTAAACAGCTTGGAAAATTCCAGAAAATTATGTCATGGCTTCAGAAGCTTCTGATAGTCTAATTGACATAATTTGAGTCAATTGGAGGTCTACCTGTGGATGTATTTCAAACAATAGTATGCAAGTATAAACATCATGGAACCACGCAGCCGTCATACCGCTCAGGAAGGAGACGCCTCCTGTCTCCTAGATATGAACATACTTTGGTGTGAAAAGTGCAAATCAATCCCAGAACAACTGAAAAGGACCTTGTTTAGATGCTGGAGGAAGCAGGTGCAAAAGTAGCTATATCCACAGTAAAACGAGTCCTATATAGACATAACCTGAAAGGCCGCTCAGCAAGGAAGAAGCCACTGCTCCAAAACCACCATCAAAAAGCCAGACTACGGTTTGCAACTGCACATGGGGACAAAGATCGTACGTTTTGTAGAAATGTCCTCTGGTCTGATGAAACAAAAACAGAACTGTTTGGCCATAATGACAATCTTTATGTTTGGAGGAAAAAGGGGAGGATTGCAAGCCGAAGAACACCATCCCAACTGTGAAGCACGGGGGTGGCAGCATCATGTTGTGGGGGTGCTTTGCTGCAGGGGGGACTGGTGCACTTCACAAACTAGATGGCATCATGAGGAAAGAAAATGATGTATATTTAAATAAAATCTCAAGACTTCAGTCTTCAGAAGTTAAAGCTTGGTCGCAAATGGTTCTTCCAAATGGACAATGACCCCAAGCATACTTCCAGAGTTGTGGCAACATGGCTTAAGGACAACAAAGTCTAGGTATTGGAGTGGCCATCACAAAGCCCTGACCTCAATCCTATAGAAATGTTGTAGGCAGAACTTAAAAAGCGTGTGTGAGCAAGGAGGCCTACAAACCTGACTCAGTTACACCAGCTCTGTCAGGAGGAATGGGCCAAAATTCACCCAACTTATTGTGGGAAGCTTGTGGAAGGCTACCCAAAATGTTGACCCAAGTAAACAATTTAAAGGCAATGCTACCAAATACTAATTGAGTGTATGTAAACTTCTGACCCACTGGGAATGTGATGAAAGAAATGAATCATTCTCTCTACTATTATTCTGACATTTCACATTCTTAAAATAATGTGGTGATCCTAACTGACCTAAGAGAGACACTTTTTACTTGGATAAAAAGTCAGTAAAACTGAGTTTAAATGTATTTGGCTAAGGTGTATGTAAACTTCCGACTTAAACTGTACGTGTTTCAAATTTGCCCTCTGAATGTAATTTCCTACAGTACTGTAAATTACACTGTATCAAATTACAAATTACACTAAATTAAATCAAACTTTAAATACACTTTCATTTGATTTAGACCTATTCTTTCACTTAGATTTATGGTTGAGATGGAGACGTGAATTTAACATATAATTGTTTTGTTTGTAGACAAACTGGAATTAAAGACTAATTCAGTGGCACAGATGAAACTATCCAAGCAGATAATTCATCTCCTTCAAATTTTGATATTTGGTTGCCAAACACATTTCAATATCTCTAATTATCTTTACATTTGAAATCAACCAGAGCTTGAAACCCTAAGCTTATTGTATTGTCTATTTTTAGTGGAATTCTGGGTTGAATTCAAACAATAGCTGTTGATGACTTTGAAAATGCTATACAGGCCGAATTAACATAATTGATGGTCGATAAAGTATGGTCACATTTAATTTGCTCTCTTAAACCTACCCTTTTTAATGACTTCAAATAGCAACAGTGAATCTACAGTATTTTTATTTTTATGTGGAGATCTCTCAACAATCATTCTCACAATAGCACATTGGCAATAGTCAGTATCATAGCCAAGCAAGGCTTGGTTAAAACTTTGGATGGGAGACCAAAAGCTAGTGGTACATTGATCAACTCTCCAGTAGATGCTGCCAAGCCTAATTTTTTGTCATTGTGATAGTGGATATAATGTTGGAAATCTGACATTGTTTTAAAGGTACAAAATCAACATATTTTGTGCAAGGTTAGTCTATGCTGAAATTTGGTTACCATGATGACATAATCCTGTGGTTGAAATTTCACCCTCAAAACAACGTTGATGACTTTGCTCAAATCCAATTTCTTTTCCACATAGATTCCACGTCACAATACGTTGCCAAATTACGTTGAAACAACGTTGATTCGACCAGTTTGTGCCCAGTGGGATGTCACTTATATTGAGAGAAAAAGATCCCTGTAAACACGTCCTGCTACAAGCAGATAGCAAGTTATGGACAAAACAGAAATGTGACATACCTGTTTGATAGTAACCCTGAATGATACATGTGTCGTCTGCAGTATCTTCTCCTCTTTTTGGCGAACCACTTTGGAACATTCTAATCTTTAAGGACATCTACAGTCATTTTTAAGACAGAACAGGTTAAATCAAAGTATAGTGAGATCGTTTACAGGAAGGTGTACCCATGGCGATAGGGGAACAAGAGGAAGACTAAGTGCAAGGGCAGGGCAGCCACCTGAACTGAAGGCAAACAGCAAATCTGAGAAAAATGGCTTTCAATTTTTTGGGTTCTCCAGCCAAATATGTTGTAGGTAGATAAGTGATAATGTACTGATGTATTATCTTACCGTTTTTGTTTTTCAGTTACTTTTGCAAATGTTTCAGATGTAAGTGGTATATTTTCTAACTCTAAGTACAAAACTCTAAACTGATAACACTTGTAATGCCCACTATCTTATGTTCAGAACCTTTGATTATGTATTCATTGTGGTTTCACACATCTGGCCCCAATGAGTCATTCATGCAAAATAAACGTTTCCGTGAAATACCATGAGAACATTTAGTTTAATCACCAATACATCAGATAATGATAGGCTCAGTATTGAGTCATTTTAACTACCATGAAATCCAATAGCAAAAAGTACAAGATACACATTTCAAACCTCTTCTTTTTGAAGTGATGAATAGTAGACTGAAATATAATTTTCCATACAGTATTTGACTATAACTTGACATGCATATTTTTTTTTATGATTTGAATCCAATGGCAAGTTGTGAGCATGTTGAGAAATATGTTAGTCTTATATTATCCTTCTAAAGTACATATGTTAGATAAATCATCATAAATAAGGGTAATGTAAAGCAGTTGGCTACTGTAAAAATACAGAATGGTGTTGTTTTCCATTTCTGCCCCATGCAACATTGTACAAGATCACTTTCTTTTTTTACGTGACTTGTCAACTGTTACAGTATCGCCTCTCTCTCTGCTTGAAATGAATCAGCTTACAGTGTAAATTCAGACAATGAGTGGAATACACTGTTATATAAAACCCAGCTATTTCAGCAGTGCATTGTACACTACACTATCATTTCAAATGGAAGCACATAGAGTGACTCTTTCCACTTTGACATTGTGAAGCACATTGGCTGATGGAGAATGATGATGAAGTATTTAAAGCCAAACCCATTTATGATTTACCTTCCAACATAAATTGATGTCAAATTGATAGAAATGTAGACTGTTCAGATATGTTAACTAGGCACTACATAGTTTTGGGTTCAGTAGTTATCAGTTTTGAGCAGTTTGATTAAGTGCTAGTTAATTGTATTGTTAACAAAAGACAAGAAAATCATATCAAAAGTAAAGTGAATATTGCATTTTGAAAAGCAGATACTTAGATTTAATATATATGCAAATTGAAAGACTGATTTGGTGCAATGAACAAGTGACTGTTAATTTGTTTGTTGTACTCAGACAATTGAAAATGTGCTTAGAGTTTTGAAACATGAGCAATTTTGATGATCTGTTGTGCTAGATTTTTGTGCTGTTATTTACCACATACCACAAAAATTGCACAAGTGATTGAACAAAAACTGTATTATGAAGTAATATAAACCATGACCACTGATCTGACCTATGACCCCTAAAATGCTGATACTGCCCTCTGCCTTTCTATGACCTTAAACAATATTTGGGTAATGCAAAAGCAAAGTGCACTATCTAATATCTAAATGTGTTTATCCAACTTTCTTGGCAGTCTCATAGTGTGTGAGGGGCAAGGCAAACTGCAGTAACTGCAGTCTAAACAGAGTGGACCAAAGCCATAGTGCAGTAACTTCATTTAGTAACTTCACTTACTGCTGTTTGCCTTGGTTTTGACTTGGATTTTGTAGTTACTGAAAATTTGACACCATTTGTTTTCTGAAATGGAACATAACTGAACCAGGACACTTTGTCACAAGATAAAACAGATACTACATACTTCAATTTTAACTGAAGTGTAGTTACTGCTGTTTTCGTTTATATGGTAGAGTAAATCTCTGATCTTGTCAATATCAGATTGCTTAAAATTAACTGTGAAGTGAAATCCCAATATTCATCATCATAATAGTACATTAAAGTATATATATATCATACTTTATATGTTTATTCTTTACAAACATATATTTTCATTATGTAGTTCTCAAAATCTATGGTAGAAAAAAATAGTTTAACATCTTTAGGTTTACCAAAAGGTTAAGTGATTATCGATTAAGAGCAGTCGGATTAAGTAATAGTCAAATGTATTTTAACAAATGAGAAAACAATCATATCAACAGCAATGTGAGCATTGCATTGTTAAAAGCAATGACCTTATATGAACATGTATTGTAATGTGAAAAAAGTTACTGTATGATGTTGTGTGTTGTACTTATTAGTCAATTGAAAATGTGCTTAGTTTTGAATTGGGTTGCAAAAGGAACATTTTGCCAGTAAACTACCAGAATGTTGGTATCTTTCAAGGATTTCCTGTAATCTATCACATCTAGTGGCTCTTTTGGGTACTTCAGATTATCACAGGTGTCATTATTTACATTTAAATAATTTAGCAGACACTTATCCAGAGCGATTTACAGGAGCAATTAGGGTTAAGTGCCTTGCTCAAGGGCACAATGACAGATTTTTCGCCTAGTTGGCTCTGGATTCAAACAAGAGAACTTTCAGTCACCGGCCCAGCACGCTTAACCGCTAGGCTACCTGCTGCCCTTATCACATGTAAAACATATGAAATAATCATATCAAATAATACAAATAATACAAATAGAATGACAAAGCTGTAAAACATTATCCTAAATATAAACCATAAATTTAGTGAATACCATTGGTATTTAATATGAGGGTTTCAGCATTAAATATCCTTTATATCATTTTTTACAAATTTATTTATTTTACTATCTCAATATGTATTTGTTGTCAATCTTTTGGGGGTCAAACTGGCAGCACTTGTGGAAAAAATAAATAGTTTGAAGAGTTGCAGAGTTAATAGAAAATAATGCCATTGTTGATTAGATGCTTTTTCTCATGAATTAGTCTATATTCTGTTGAACCATATAGTCTATCTACTAGAAACTCATGGACAATATGGACACAGATATAATGAATGAATACTTTACATTAATAATTTTTACAAAGTTATTTGAGTGTAAATTACCAAAGTTACGATAGTTTGCCATATATTTTCTGTTAATTACCAAAATTACTGAAGATTACGGTAACTTTGGTAAATAACCGGTAGCTTTGCAACCCTAGTTTTGAAACAACTGCCATCTTGATGATCTGTTTAGATTTTTGTACTGAGTGTTGTGAAAATGTACCACATACTTGTGAAAATTGCAAAGCGATTGAAATAACCCCAACAGTAATACCTCTTATTATCACCATGTTATGTACAACACAACAATATAAAGTTATCCTTTTGAACATCAGGGTAAATGCAGCATGCCAGCGTGTTATTGTCTCATTTGACTGAAAACAACTTCATCTTCACTGAATACAATCAATTACATTTCACTAAAGGGAACACATACTGTGAAGAAATTAGGTTGTTTTTATAAAAACACCACAAATAAATATCCATGCAGCAAAAGGGAACCAACCAAGCACCAAAATCCATAGTGATTTGTGGTAAAGGGAGGTGCGAGCAACAATATTGTTAGAGAAGGAGAGTCAAATTTCCAGCTGGAGATGAATCTAACGCCACTCCTAAATCCCCTGAGACTGAAGCTACAGTAGAGTTAGTGATCTCTGCTGCTCTGCTCTTCCTAAGCCCTGGTGACTTGTTTGAAGACGGAGGGTTGACTGACTGACAGCTACAAATCTGTGAGAGACAGGCAGAGGAAGCTTTTTCACTGTCTGGACCAGATGGTTGTGATAATTAACATGATAGTGTTTCCATCACTGGGGAAATCAATGACACAAGGTTGATCATATTAATAGGTGAAGGTATACAGTGTACAGACACAGTACAGTGCACTCATAATCTGATTACAGGGAGAGGGTTGATACGATCCAATGCTAAATCATTTGATTAGAACTGTCCAGTCACATTTGAGTATTGCCATTCACAATCACAGCACAGAAGGGTGTGTGTCAGGTGAGTCGGTTGCTTTAATTGTTTTGAAAATTCCAACTATGCTTGTATTTTTTATTTAGCAAGGCAAGTCAGTTAAGAACAATTTCTTATTTATAATGAGGGCCTAAACCAGCCAACCATTCTGTGGTACCCAAACTTTGTCACATCATATGCTTACATTTTCTTAATCTTGTAATATGGCATATATCTGGGATACTGCATTCTGCTCTCAACAACAAGTGTTGTTGTCATTTAAAACCACACAAGGATGTATTTACCCTATCAATATGTCAATTTCTTTAAAAGTCCATTTTCAACCGAAGGTAGGGTAGGTGATGGTGGTGGTTGTTGTGCCGGCTGAGTGCTCCCCCCAGCCAGCAGTCCCAGCAGCAGTGTGCAAACAGATGTCTGAGAGTGTGCCCACTCCACTGTCCCCACTGCCAACAGCACCTCGGGCCCTGGAGAAGTACACAACACAACAGCCAGATCTGTCTCTCTCTCTCTCCCCAGAGATGCACCACTTCTTCCTTACTGTGCTCTGCACCCACATCCAGATACTGTCTGTTTACTAGGGAAGATACTAAACAACGGGGTCTTGTGATTATCATTTAGTTTGTGACAACAAAACACAACAACATCAAAAATACAGACAACAAAAAAAATCTAAATGCCACACATTTTAAGATTAGGCTAAAATGGGGTTTAGGGAGGTGCTGAAAGAAAAGAGAGGGGGCAGATGAACACACTATGCCTCTCCCATCGGGAGTGATGTGTGAACCTGGAAATAAAACCTTGTTGTTGTTAGAAAGGAGGAAGAGAGCAACATGGGACAGTATTGTCCCTTAGCATATTCTTATTGGTAATCTGGATGTCTTTTTAAATGGTCAAAAGTCGGAAATTGTGACATCATTTGGGATTTACATCCTTTTTAAGACTTCAATGTTTAAATGTAGAAATAATCATGAAAGCCTCTTGTAGACCTAATGTGTCTTTGCAATAGTGATATTTTGGAGTAAAGAGAAGGTAATGTCATATATTGTGTGGGGGAAATTGCAGAGTGTAAAATACATCCTCAAAAGGGTTGAAATAACTAGTGCCTATGATCTCCTGTCATTAGTACCTTGTGACAGACTGTTAACGTAAATGTTAATCGTAGTAGCTAGCTAAACTGTGATTTGGTCCTAGGCTATGAGATTATCTTGATTTTACCCTCTGGTACAATTCAACATGAGTTTACCTCGGTAAGTGTTTTCACAATGACAGTGATTTCCCCCTTTTAATTTACAGTGCCTTCAGAAAGTATTCACACCCCTTGACTTTTTTCACATTTTGTTGTGTTACAGCCTGAAATTAAATTGGATTAAATAGAGATGTTTTTGTCACTGGCCTACATACAATACCCCTTAATGTCAAACTGGAATTATGTTTTTTGAAATTTTGACCAATTAATTAAAAATTAAAAGCTGAAATGTATTGAGCCAATAAGTATTCAACCCCTTTGTTTTGGCAAGCCTAAATAAGTTCACGAGTACAAATTTGCTTAACAAGTCACATAACAAGTTGCATGGACTCACTCTGTGTGCAGCAATAGTGTTTAACATTATTTTTGAATGACTACCTCATCTCTGTACCCCACATATACAATTATCTGTAAGGTCCATCAGTCGAGCAGTGCATTTCAAACATAGATTCAACCACAAAGACCAGGGAGGTTTTCCAATGCCTATTGGTAGATGGGTATACATTTAAAAAAAGCAGATATTGAATATCCCTTTGAGCATGGTGAAGTTATTAATTCCACTTTAGATGGTGTATAAATACACCCAGTCACTCCAAAAAAACAGGCGTCCTTCCTAACTCAGTTGCCGGAGAGGAAGGAAACCACTCAGGGATTTCATCATGAGGCCAATGGTGACTTTAAAACAGTTACAGTGAGGCTGGATCAACATCATTGTAGTTACTCCACAATACTAACCTAATTGACAGAATGAAAAGAAAGAAGCCTGTAAGAATACAAATGTTCCAAAACATGCATCCTGTTGGCAACAAGGCACTAAAGCAATTCACTTTTTGTCCTGAAAGTGTTATGTTTGGGACAAATTCAAAACAACACATTACTGAGTACCACTGTCTATATATTCAAGCATAGTGGTACAGTAGCTGTATCATGTTATGGGTATGTTTATAATCGATAAGGACTGGGGAGTTTTTCAGGATAAAAAAAATTAATGGAATGGAGCTAAGCAGGAAAACCTGGTTCAGTCTGTTTTCCACCAGACACTGTGAGATTAATTCAAATTTCAGCAGCACAATAACCTAAAACACAAGATCAAATATACACTGGAGTTGCTTACCAAGAACACAGTGAATGTTCCTGAGTGGCCAATTTCCAGTTTTGACTTGATTTACTTGAAAATCTATGGCAATACTTTAAAATGTATGTCTAGCAATGATCGACTACTAACTTGACAGAGCTTGAAGAATTTAAAAAATAATAATGTGCAAATATTGTACAATCCAGGTGTGCAAAGCTTGTAGAGACTTACCCATAAAGACTCAGCTGTAGACAGCTGTAATCACTGTCAAAGGTGATTATATAATGTACAGTATTGGCTCAGGTGTGTGAATAGTTATGTAAATGAGATATTTATATATTTAACTTTCAATATATTTGCAAGAATTTCAAAAAACAGGTTTTCACTCTGTAATTATGGGGTACTGTGTGTAGATGGGGATACTTTGTATTTATTTAAATTCACGCTGTAACATAATGTGGAATAAGTCAAGGTGTATGAATACTTTCTGAAGGCACTTTATTTCTTATATTTTATATATTTTTTCTATTTTTTAAGTACAAAAAGCTATACTTGCCCATTGCCTGTTTCCTTTAAAAGGGGTAGGGTACATGCTTTATTAATCAAAGTGTCATGCTGTTGTCTTGAAATAGTTTTGAAGGCTTTATTTTGGAAGAGGTAACCATTAAACCTCATTCAACAACTTACAGAGTCACATTATAAAACCCTTAAATGTATCCATGTTGGACACACCACTATTCAGTAGCTCATGTACACAACATTCAGAGGTTTGTTTCAGCAGTGTGTCTTCATAGAAATGCTATATGATTAGCATCATAGGGAAATACCATGCCAGGCTGCAATAGGCAAAACTATTGGCATAACATTTGGACGCTAAATGCATAGCTAATGTAGTGTCCCTACTCTCTATTCTGTCAGATGAATTCCCCGGAATTACAGCTGTATTCAATTGGGGCAACACCTTAATTAACTGGAACTACTGCCAAGAAAATATACTGAATATTGAGTTGATTAATCTATGATTATTACATTATAAAGTCAATGCTATAGTTGGTTTTAGTCAATATTTCAATAAGTACTGTAACTCCTACACATATGAAATTATTATTTATAATAATATAAATCTGAAATGTATTTATGTGCTTAATTTAGTTTTTGAAACCTGTGCAATGGCAATAACAGAGCTGCTTGTAAAAAGCAGTATGATACCACTGTCAGTTGGTTGATTTTATAACAGTGTGTGTGCTAGTTTATTACATATGCAGAGGCACCAGTGCACAGCAAAATGGGAAAATGCATCAATATATTCAGGGAAAGGCAGAGCGTAGACAGCTCAGAAAATAAATCTACATCTGCCAGGCTCCATGCAAAATAGCCGAGCCATCCTTAATGGTGAAACCATCGATGAAAACAGATAAAAATATTAAATATTCAGACATTCCTTTCAGCCAGTATCAAAAGCGTCCAGATGTGTGGAAGCTGAAGTTGTTATCATCCAACCAAACGACAGGCATTGAAAGAAATTCCTCTGAATTTTCAACCATTTAAAAGTATTTTATAGGATGCAAATGAATGGTAATTTTTGACTATGGAGAAAAAAAACATGCCAATAAACCCTATCATTTTAGGACTAAAACGCCACAAACAGGAGACACTTTCAATTTGTTTTGCCTGTCTTCATGCGTTAGATGCCTGTGATTGCCGCGAAATTAATCCATTTAACAATCTGTGGCTTAAATTTGAAGGATTTCCAGTTTTTTTTTTTTGGAATATCAATAAGTTCCAATTGAAGAGAGGATTCTTTTGCAATTCAGGCATGTGCAGGCGATAACGGCAGAGTTGGCATGAAGAGAGGCAAAGATGGATTAATTATGCAGAGAACATGGAAATTCTGCTTATCATCGCTTAGCAAAGGAGCCCAGCTCACATAATCAGAATACCAGGATGAAAAAAAATAACAATGCAATGGCACCTTCCAGCCCATCATCTTACAAGTTAGATTTTTCCTGTAATTAAAAAGTAACATATGCAGACTATGAGTGGGTGCATATTAAATCATTGCATTGGGATATAAGGCTGGAGCTAAATAATATAAAAAAGAAAGAAGGAAAAAAAGTATAAAAATCTGGTTTCACTGGGGTTTACAGTAGTTCCCCAGGGTTGGATTCAACTACTTAGCAGCCAAAAAACTTAAATGATCTCTTCACAGCAAACAAAGACAAGGCTGAGGAGAGGATACAGAAACTATATTTACTTGTAGTATGAACTGTTTTTGCAATATGCTTGTGCACATTTAACAAATTAGAGTAGTATTGTCCATGGGCAGCCTTAGTATATCCCCTGGGAGAATATATGATACTGCCAGATATACAGTACAGCATTTTGTTTCCCCACTGAATTTAGCTTCAAATGTAAACATCAGAAAGACTAAAGGATATTTGAGTATATAGTACAGTTGCATTTTAACTGCCAGTTTTGTGAACCTTGCAACAGCTACTATTGCTTTGTTTATTCCCATTTTGCCTCCTTATGACATATATGAAAAGTATATTCTGGAATAGTAATTTGCTTCAAAGGCCTCTTGAAGGGGGAAGATGTTGTTTTCCAGTTACTTTTTCCATGGTCCAAGGTAACAAGAAATTACTCAATTAAATCAACTCAAACAGTAAAGTAAGATATTTTGGTGACATTTTCTATGAGCCACAATGTACAATGCATCACAGGTGCATTTCTCATGCTGAATGGCACACAGATAGAGCCCTATAACCCTACAGCTCTAACCCCTCAACAGTTCAATAGGTCCTTTCCAATCCATCATATCAACTGTGCAGTACATTTTTATAAGTAGGTAATACATAGAAAACATCTAGAAAATAAATGTAATCATCAACAGTCTTCTTAACAGAAAACAATATTCTACACAACACAGAGATCTCTTCCCTACATACAACCAACCGTACTGTCCACATTCACAACAACATACCCCTCACTGCTTTCACTGATCAAAGAAACAAAGGCAGTTTGTATGATCTCAGAAACAATATGACGAACAACGCCAGCGGTTAACCTACTGTAAAATAACCTTACATTAGCACAAACACATTGATTTCAGAGAACAGCTAAATAAACAGGAAGGTCCTCGTTCCTGGCTCATCTCAACCTAATGCCTGCCTGAGTTTCAACAGTCACAAACAGAAGAAGCAGCCTACAACCTTTGAAGAATGGTAGATGATGTGTTATATTGTACTTTATTTCACCTCCCCTCCCTGACCTTGATACTTCCTGTTGACCCTATGGCTGTTAATCCTCCCCTTTCTCCTGCAACATCTCAGATCTGCTTTCTCTCGCCTGAAAAGCTTTCAGGTCCACTTGCAGATTCCAGCAGCAGCTTTTCAGAGAGTGCACCTGTTGCTTGGCTTTGGTCTTGATTTCGTTTTTTGATCAGGAGGCCCCTTTTCTTTGACAAAGAAGAAAAAGAAGAAGAGGACGAAGAAGAGGGAGAGAGAGAGAGGCGAGAAGAAAAGATCCTTATCGAAATGCTCTCCACCGGACAATGAATTTTCTCCAACCATTTAAATGTATCTTGCAGAATGCTTGAGTGATTCATTACAGCAGATTCTGAAGTGTGACAAAGGGCCTCAGAAATGAGTGATGGTATCTTCTTCCTGATGTCATTTCCCTGATCCTCCTTATCCCCTGGCCTGTGTACCTCTATTAATTAGAAAGCAGGGATTTCCACTCATCAACTGATGGGTTTCATGCTCTGCTCTGTCACAAATCTCCTGCCCGCACTATCTCCCTTACAAACCCATGGTCGCCTCAGCTCAGCCCCTGGAATGTATTTAGGTGGAGCTTCCATTCTAGCTGCTGCAAGACGGCGGGTGGGGGTAGCTTTGGCGATTCATAAATATTTATAAACCGATTAAGAAAGAATAATAATAGTTATAAGACAGTGGTTGGTTAACCTTGAACAATGCCGACGATGGATCAGGGCCTCAGGAGGGGAAAGTGATCAAACGCATCAGCTACCTCTTTACCACATTTTTGTGTTTGTCGTATATGCACCTGTTATATAAACTTTCTCCTCTCATTGTGGAAGAGGTGAGAGAAAGTAACATGTTATTATGGACAGATATTTACTAATGTTAAAACATGCAGCAGAGAGGTGCCGCACTAGGTCCCTTTGTTAGGTAGGCTGTTTTATTTTATACTGTAAACATCTTGTAACATTACCTTTTATGTAAGATATTGTTGATTAGCCAAACACATTTGCACATCAGGCTTTAAATACATGGAAAATCGTCATTTAAAAGGAAAGGACAGTGTGCCGAGTTCTCAACATGTCTTGGTATGGTTTTGGGAGTTCTCCAAAAAACGGCTGTTTTTAAAGTGTCACTATTTATTAACGCCACACCGCTAAAACAACCAATTTCACTGTTGTCTTTATGACTGGGAGTGTGCTGGAGGGCCAAGACCTGCAATTAGCAGTTTTATGTGGGCGGCCATTCTAGACAACATCAAGCCTTGTTAGTGCCATGACTGTACTAAGAGTGGAGACGAGAACCGCTAGCCTAATTATGCCACCCTGCTTCACTAAATATGAAGACATTAACATTGATTAGTCTTTCTAATTAAGATATGCTTTTTGATACCATTTATGGTTTTGCTTAACAGCATTTATGGATGTTTATTGGGTTTTCTCTCTACTTCTTTTTTACGAGTGTTCAAAATGCCAAGGGTTTTCCTACACATCTACACCAACAACATGTGTTTTGTGACAATCTTGAAAATAAGTTAGGCTTTGTTTTCAATGGAAGTGATTTAGTAAATAATCATGGATTATTGTAAGTGATTTGGTGTTGACATAGTACCTACTACATGTACAGTGCCTTCAGAAAGTATTAACACCCCTTGGCTTTTTTCACATTTTGTTGTGTTACAGCATGAATTTATTGGCCTTCACACAATAACCCATAATGTCAAAGTGGAATTATGTTTTTTGACATTTTTACACATTATTTAAAAATGAAAAGCTTGAGTCTGTCACACCCTGATCTGTTTCACCTGTCTTTGTGCTTGTCACCACCCTCCACCAGGTGTCGCCCATGTTCCCCATTATCCCATGTGTATTTATACCTGTGTTCTCTGTTTGTCTGTTGCCAGTTCATTTCGTTTGTGAAACCTACCAGCGTTTGTTCCCCTGCTCCTGTCTGTTCCTGCTCCTGTTTTCTAGTCCTTCCCATTTTTGACTGTTCGGCCTGCCCTGACCCTGCCTGCTGTGCCACACCTCACTGGAGGATTGACCCCTGCCTGCCCTGACCCTCAGATTGCCTGCCGTTCTGGACCATTTACACCCTCTCTGGATTACTGACCTCTGCCTGCCTTTGACCTGTCATTTGCCTGCCCCTGTACTAGAAATAAACTTTTGTTTTCTCGACACTCTGCATCTGGGTCATACCTTAAACCTGATAGTCAATAAGTATTCAGCCCCTCTGTTATGTCAAACCTAAATAAGTTCAGGAATAAAAACATGCTAAACAAGTCACATAATAAGTTGCATGGATTCCTTCTGTGTGCAATAATAGTGTTTAACATGATTTTTGAATGATTACCTCATCTCTGTACCCCACACATACAATTATCTGTAAGGTACCTCACTCGAGCAGCGATTTGGAAACACAGATTCAACCACAGAGACCAGGGAGGTTACCCAATGCCTCGCAATGAAGGGCATCTATTGGTAGATGTGTAAAAAAATGTAAAAAGCAGACAATGAATATCCCTTTGAGCATGGTGAAGTTATTAATTACACTTTGGATGGTGTATAAATACATCCAACCACTACAAAGATACAGGCATCCTTCCCAATCCGGAGAGGAAGGAAACCGCTCAGGGATTTCACTATGAGTTAGAGTTTAATGGCTGTGATTGGAGAAAACTGAGGATGGATCAACAATTTTGTAGTTAGTTACTCCACAATACTAACCTAATTGACAGACCGAAAAGAAGGAAGCCTGTACAGAATAAAAAATATTGCAAAACATGTACCCTGTTTGCAACAAGGCAGGCACTACTACTGTAAAGAAAATGTGGCAAAGCTATTAACCTTTTGCCCTGAACACAGTGTTAAGTTTGGGGCAAATCCAATACAACACATTACTGAATACCCATCTTCATATTTTCAAGCATAGTGGTGGCTGCATCATTGTATGGGTATGCTTGTAATCGTTAAGAACTGGGGAGTTTTTCAGGATAAAAAATAAACTAAATGAAGCTAGCAGAGGCAAAATCCTAGAGGATTTTGGTTCAGTCTGCTTTCCACCAGACACTGGGAGATGAATTCACCTTTCAACAAGACTATAATCTAAAACACAAGGCTAAATCCACAGTGGAGTTGTTTACCAAGAAGACAGTGAATGTTCCTGAGGGACCGTGTTACAGTTTTAACTTAAATCAACTTGAAAATCTATAGCAAGACCTGAAAATGGTTGTCTTGCAATGCTCAACAACCAATTTGACAGAGCTTGAATCATTTTTTAAAGAACAATGGGTAAATGTTGCACAATCCAGGTGTGGAAAGCTCTTAGAGACTTACCCAGAAAGAAGCACAGCTGTAATCGCTGCCAAAGGTGCTTCTACAAAGTATTGACTTAGGGGTGTGAATAGTTACATAAATGAGAGATTTCATTTTCAATAAATGTGCAACATTTTCTGAAAACATGTTTTCACTTTGTCATTATGGGGTATTGTGTGCTGATGGCTGAGTCATTGTTTTCATTTAATCCATTTTGAATTCAGGCTGTAACACATTAACGTGTGGAATATATCAAGGAGTATGAATACTTTCTGAAGGCCCTGTACATCCCCTCCACTGTCCTTGAACAACTACATGAAATTCTTGGAGTACTTGAAATACCTCAGCATGTGAAACAGTATTGTATTACCCTGAAACAAAACGAACAGTAAGTTGAGTTGTTCATGTATTCAATTTAAACAGGAATGAAACCACAGGACCCACTTAACCCAAGATGCTGTTTCGAATAACAGCCAGATCTGATATCTCATCTCCTCCTTTGCAAATGCACACAAGGACATGACTGGGCAGAAAAAGGCCTTCTCATCTGAAAGATTAGGTTTGGCAACTCAATCCCTTCTCTCCTCTCTCGCCGGCATGGTTGTCAGATCGGTTGGACTGAATTATATTGAGATCCTCTCAGAGATGACAGATGAAATCTGTCTCTTTGGGCTTGACGTTGAACTGCAGGTGATACATGATACGCGATAAGACAGGCGGGGGCCCACGGAGCCTTTGGGCCTGGCCTCTACAGCGGTGATGTCACGGCCGCAGGTGGCTTCCCCCCACCACATCCCTCCCTGCTCCTGCTACTTGTATAGAAACATGGCAGGCTGTGTGAGAGAGGCTCACAGAGAGAGACAACTGTTATCTCTCCTCATCTGTGTGGTCTCGGGCATGATGATCTTGGACTCCAGTCATCTCAACCTTCATACCATTTAAAGAAGAAAAGGAGGGGAGAGAGAAAGAGAGAGAGAGGGAGAGAGAGAAAGAGGGAGAGCGAGAGAGAGAGAGAGCGAGAGAGGGAGAAAGAGAAAGAGGGAGAGCGAGAGAGAGAGAGAGAGAGGGAGAATATGAGCTGTCTGTCTATATCCCTGCTTTAAAGTTTTATGCAAGCAAGCATCTGTTTTGTCATGGCTGAACAGTCCTTATGCTTTTTGTTTTTAAACAAAAGAAGAACCACAGCTTTGTCAAGCACAGAAAGCGAAAAATAAGATTATTATTTTGATAACTATATGAGGGACAAACAGGAGACAGAAGAAATCCCTGTTACCTACCTTTACAATTGCATACCTCTTCAGCCACAAGTTCCAGAAACAAGGTTCACTAGATAGGACCATCTTCACATACATTACCATTCAAAAGTTTGGTGTCACTTAGAAATGTCGTTTTTTACACTCTAATGTACTTGTCCTTTTGCTCAGTTGTGCACCGGGCCTCCCACTCCTCTTTCTATTCTGGTTAGGGCCAGTTTGCTCTGTTCTGTGAAGGGAATAGTACACAGCGTTGTATGAGATCTTCAGTTTCATGGCAATTTCTCGCATGGAATAGCCTTCATTTCTCAGAACAAGAATAGACTGACGAGTTTCAGAAGAACGATCTTTGTTTCTGTCCATTTTGAGCCTGTAATCGAACCCACAAATGCTGATGCTCCAGATACTCAACTAGTCTAAAGAAAACCAGTTTTATTGCTTCTTTAATCAGAACAACAGTTTTCAGCTGTGCTAACATAATTGCAAAAGGGTTTTCTAATGATCAATTAGCCTTTTAAAATGATAAACTTGGATTAGCTAACACAACGTGCCATTGGAACACAGGAGTGATGGTTGCTGATAATCGGCCTCTGTACGCCTATGTAGATATTCCTTAAGAAATCAGCCGTTTCCAGCTACAATAGTCATTTACACTGTATTTCTGATCAATTTGATGTTATTTTAATGGACCAAAAAAGTTGCTTTCCTTTCAAAAAACAAGGACATTTCTAAGTGACTCCAAACTTTTGAACGGTAGTGTAGCTGACAGTGAGTAGCGCATGAGGGACATATCACTCTGAAACGAGACAGAGAGTATAGGTTGGTTGTCAATAATTATGGAATAGTCTTGCTATTGTAACCATGCAACCATGTGCCATTTCAGACTGAGCTGTGCTTCAGAGATAGAGGCTGTCTGCACTGTCTTATGATATTTCAGCACAGTGCTATTCTTTCATGTTATAAACAACAGCATACAATACATCAAATCACAGGTAGCCTAATGTGTGCTTATGGAAATGCTACCTTTAATGTGCCACTCTTCTGCCTGCAATGGGGTTGTAGTCTAAATTGATGCAATTCAATTAATTGTTTGACTGGTTCAGTAAAAAGAGCCAGCAGCAGTGCCATGCAATGTTAGGACAAAACATTGAAATAGCTTTGATCTACATAGAGTATTCATTAATTGAATTTGATTGAAAGTTGTTTTAATCAATTTCAGAATCCAAACAGTGAGAATCAGCTTCTGTAGGTTAATGTAAAAGAAAAGGAAATGAAATACTATGTGTGCGTGTGTGTGTGTGTGTGTGTGTGTGTGTGTGTGTGTGTGTGTGTGTGTGTGTGTGTGTGTGTGTGTGTGTGCGTGCTGTTGCTGTTTGCAATGCTACTGGTCTAGCTAGCCCTCTAATTAACCTCACCGTTGATAATGTGCTTAATTACTTTATGCTGTGATTGACTTCTTTTCTAGAGGTTACACTTCTTCAGATGGAGGAAATAATCTCACAGGCCTCAAAGGTGTTCAGTGAACAGTGTGATGCAGTGGTGAGACTAACGGGTCGGTGCAGAAACTAGCTAGTCGGCATCTGTGGAATGGATTGACTTTGTGATTACTTCTGCATTGACATCAATAGAAAACATTTGACATCTGGCCCAGGGAGAAGGCATCAGACTGGAGCAACTTTGATTAAATGAAAAAAGAAAACTTCATCTAATTTTGCCTGGTCACCTTGCTGGCCCAGTCTCCTCTCCTATCAGACAGGGGAGCTCTCTCAACACCTGTACATTTCTCTGGGCTGAAAATGAAAAGATGAGACACGCGGTTGATAAAAACTGTGGCCAGTCTTCCTAACAACTGCGGTGGTGGAATGAAACTCTGATCCTTTGGCTTTGATATAGAGTCACTAAGCAACAATTTGCTCGCAGGACAATTTTCTGCTCTTTGAATTTGAATGCTGTGCATGGCATGGCACACAGGGAGATAGAGGGTAGTGTCCACAGAAATGTAGAAAAGATGGGTGTACACTGAACTACACTGTTTCTGATGATGGCTGAAATGTCATGATTTTTAATAGAGAGAGAGAGTCATGCCTTTTCCATCCTAATGTACACTGAACTAACAATTGTTTTTAGGTATGTTGGGGGGATAATAAATTGGTTCAACCATTCAGTCAAGTCACACCAATCTTTCAATATATTAATGTATGTTTATGTGTGGAACAATAGACAAAAAATCACCACAAAACTGAAAAGCTATATTGGTAATATGCCTCTCAACCCCAACACACACACACACACACACGCACGCACGCACGCACGCACACACACACACACACACACACACACACACACACACACACACACACACACACACACACACACACACACACACACACACACACACACACACACACACACACACACACACACAATTTAGTGCACTTGTTTTGTTTTTTGGTCACAGTGAGGATAACACATGACTCTTCCCAGTTAATGGCCTTTTTAATTCATGGCTCAAACCCATTTATAGAGCCAACCCTTTCACAATTTACCTTAATTTCTGATGTCATTTCCCCACTATAATTACTGTTCTCTTCCTCATAGTTATCTGTCCAATGTACCTGCCATGAAAATATAAGACCTTGACTCCACTTTCGCGGTATCAGAACACTATTTCATTTGATGTCTTTGGCTGTCCAACAACATTGTTCGAGAGACATAATTAGGAGAAATGTATCATTTTTATTTGGGGGATATTGCTAGGACATGTGGGACCTTTATGATAAGCAGGGTGGGGGGAACGTTTGAACGCTGCTGCCCAGTATCTTGTGGTTATGTGAATGGGTTTCAATAAAATGAATGGCATAGGGAGATTGCAGTGTTGCCATGTTAAAACAGGAAACAGATGTGGTTCTAGGCATCCAGGTAAGGAAGCAGTTGTTTCCAAAATATAAATATGGATCTATTAAACATTTAACAGCTCTCTCTCTTTCTCTCTCTCCACTTACCCTACCCCTTTCTTACCCAAAAATTGTCAAGAGTTCTTGACCTTACAGTACTTTACACTGAAGTGGGCCTGGTTTGTTTTTGAAACTACACAGTTGGTTGAATATTGCGGTATCTGTGTTGTTACCATGTAGAAAAGTATTAATTTCCATAACGGATTCTATTACAAAACATTCTCTTGAACCGTCTGTATTGACAATAGTTTGAAATCCCTACTCTTACGTTACAATGGTGTGTCCATCATGTGAAATGTAGGCTAGACTACTGCTCCCCCTAGGAGTGATAAATTACTCTTGGGGAAAAACAGCTTTCGTAGGTTGTTGTTCTTGTTCCGAGCAGCGACAGATTTTCTGTACACAACCTGCTATATGTTATGTTGTCAAAACTGAAGGTATCCCCGCAAAGAGAAATTAATTGCAGTGAGGCCGGAGAATTTGTTTTCATGTTTCAGTCAGTATTGTGTGCCAGAACGCAGGGGGACAGCTGTAGGGGATGGCTGGTCGACCCACAGCCTTCTGCCTCTACCATGCCTAGCTGCACAGAGCTTCACACAACCACTGACTGATTACACACACAGCCCTCAGGAAGACTGGTCACATACACACAACAGAATAGAAATGACTTTCTGAGAGCACCAAAGACAAAACAGCAAAACAGGTGACACTTGAGAATAACTTACATGAATATGCATTAATAAGCACATGAATAAATAAATATTTCATGATTTCTAAACATGTATAAGCATTTATAATGGCTTGTTAATGAAAGTTCCGATAAAGAGTCACCAAAAATCTTCTGTATTCAATGTATGACAGAGGAGTTATACAGTACTGTAGTATCAAACTACATACATTACAAATGTGGAATTTGAGAATCACACAGCAGGGAGAGTCTGAACTCATAATAAACAAACATGTTCCTTTAGATGTTTTAACAACTTGCTACAAGAAATAAGGTCAAGCCTGTTGTAAGTGATTCCTCCTCTTCTCAATCTGCTCCAGTATGTGCTCTCACTGTACAAGGAAGCAGGCGAGGTTCAGTCAGGAGAGATGGAGTTAGATAGGGCAGTCGAGGGAGGAAGCGTTTTCACACTGCCACAATTACAGAAATCGTCATTACATTGCTCACTCTAACTCGAATACCGATAGAAGCCCAAAAATTATGCGAAGGCTAGGAGGAGAAAGTGTCTCACTTCTGTTTGCTAAATTAATCGCTTCCTAAATGGCTCCGGGCCAGGCAAAGTTAACATTTGCAGTTTCAAAGGTTTTCAGCGCTTGCAATGAGCCATGAAATTACTGCATGCCGTCGAAAATGGCAGCTGATGAAAAGCCCAAGGACTGCAGCGGGTCCCACCGGCAGAGAGAGAGAGAGAGGCTTGGAAGGGAAATCTCAGTCCTTTCTGATGTGCATCATGGATTGTGAAATTCACAACCAAAAACTTCAGAAAATGCCCCAACATGAGATGAGAAAGCTAGTGAGACAGGCAGTGACAAGACAAGACAGATGACGAACAGCTGTTCCTGCTTCTCTCACCAGCTCCTCCGGCGACCAGCGTCCATTGTGGTTCTGGTAGGGGACAGAGGTGGGGCTTTAAGGACCATAATAATGATGTTGAGATGTTCACCTGGAGCCAAAATGGCTGACCCAAATGAGGTTTGTTTGATTACAAGGCAGGGGTGACACTGCATGTCTCAGAAGTCGTTAACAACAAAGTGATTATGGTAGGAAGACATTTTGGCTCAGCGCTGAGCAGTCAAACAGAGCATGTGTTGTGCTAATTCCCACTTCTGTGTTCATCCTTTAGAAGATATATACATCCTTATCAAATCAACATTTGTTGTATGTAAATGTTTTTACTCATAAATTGTTGTCTTTGACATTATTTAATCTTTGCTCTGAATTACATAAAATCCATAAGTCAATACTGCAAGAGGCTAAAATATTAAAGTGGCAGAAAACAGAGCCTGTTTGACATGTGGATATGATATGGACATGTATGGATACAGAATATGGTTTAACCTCCCGAGAAACATGTCTTTGATTTTTAAAGCCAAACTGGAAAGGACCAAATCTAGCCAATATCATGTTATCCCCCAGTAAAGGCCTGGTACTCTTAAAACTGGAACATCATCATAGAGAATGTCTTATCAAAATGTTACCATTATGTATTTTGTAGATAATTTCCAGTAAAACCCTGAAATATTCTCCAGTATGTTGGGTCGTTTGATTTGCCATTCCTCTGGACATGGCTAACGCACCTTGGAGATTACCCGTTCTCTATAACTCCCACTGTGCTTTTGGCTGTCTGCTATTGCTCCTGTCTGGGTAACTCTGATAATTAACCATTACCCCCTAGATCAATCTGAGACTAATGTTGACTCTGGACTGCAAAGATGCTGACCCTCTTGAAAATGTTTGAGTGACCGTCCCTAGAATGTTATGGTATAGGACAGTATTGTGTGGTTTCTAACCTGGCTATATCATGAAATCCTACCTTGAGTTTATAGGACGTCCCACACTTGTTTGAGAGTTGTACACGATTGCCTTTGTAAGTCATTCTCAAATTAAGAAGTTCATGGCTAAAATGTGAAATGTTCTCTTTGATATACAAGCACTTCTGCACCAATTTAACTCAAATGTTACCATGACCATGCCGACCAATTATTATTTGGTCTAAAATGGGGGAACCCTCTTTTTTAAAGACATCACCTAATACTCCTAATAGAATTGAAAAAATGTGTTTATCTTGGTGTCCATGTATTAATGACATTTAAATATGTTATGCCTCTAACATAAAACATGAATACTCTATTGTTAGGTCACATTTGGAGTGAGTGGGAAGTGTTAGATGTTTATAAATGAGAGCTTAATTAATTAAAGAATGCATTACATTTTAATGTGAATTGTTAACACGTCTGTGTAGACTCATTAATATGCGCCCCATGGGGATTCCAATGCTATAATTTCACCAGTAACCTGCAGGCAGCTCGCTCAGTGGCTCTGTGGCTATTTCATGGTCCCACAGATTGATGGATGACAAAGTAATTAATCCTATGGAGAAATTAACCATCTCTTTAGCCTGTGTGTGTAAGGAGGAAATGAAGAGTCAATACCGGCCTTTTGAGTGTGTTAGATGAAGGGTGCGTAATATATAATTAATTTAGTTGAGAGGGGAGTGTATGTGCCCTCAAGATTATCAATGGTCATTCCTTCTGCTTCAGTCTTTAGGTCAGGTGTGTTCTTTTTACAATGTTGTTTCTTCAGAGGCATATGCTTTTACTGAGATACCCTTGCACCCAAGCTCTAACTTGTCTGTTCCAGTGATTTTATATTACATAAGAACAGTGATTTGTCACATACAAAAGATAATATATGTTAACATATTTTTTCCACAAAAATAGGGGAAAGGACATGTAATGTGAAAACACTCTAGCAGAGTGTAACAGTGGCATGTTGAGTGGCCAAAGGGCAACACAAGCGCCCGTACCACTCGGGTAGTGTTGTTTAAGACTTCACTGAACTCAGTGGCTCTGAAGCTGCCGTTCTCTCTCCTTTCTCCCCCTAATTACCATCGTCCCTCCACAACGTCCTGTCGCTCCATCTGTTGTCCCCTCAGACACAGACATAGATAGTCTAATCACCTCTCATAACGTGTCTAGTACCATGAGGGAGGGCTACACAGCCACAGCCATAGACACCACCGTGGCTCAGTAGCAGTAGTACAGCATGCCAAGCCTCACAGGAGGGTATCCATTTCCTTACCCTACTCTACAAACACTGTCCATGGGGCTGGGATAAGATATGATATGTTGAAATAGAGCCATGTTTTAATGTTACAGATCTCTCACACTGAGCGACAACATTAATGTTAACGCCAAATGTGTGTTTGTGAACTGCATGGCACATGTATAGAGGCCAGGCCGTCTATCTGAAGTCCACTTCAATCCTTCACTGAGACCTTTAGACGTAACAGCCCAATTCCAAAATGACATTGTAGGCTACATATATGAAGCCACCAATATCAGGGCATAAAACCTAGAAAAATACAAATGACTTCCCTTGCATCACCAATAAATGTAGATGGCTGTCTACTAAGGAATTAGGGACCTTTGAATGAAGCCTGGCCCACACATGCTTTTCTCCAATTAAAATCTCCATTCAAACTTTCTGAACTTGAGATATGTAGCTATGTGTAACTTGAACATTAGCACATGATCATTCAATATGTTTATATTGAATAAAGGACTTACAAAATTGCAACAAACAAAACTATTTTATACTCAAGACAGCTTTTGCCAGAAATTTCCAAAAGGCTTGTAGCATAGAACATTTCCCAGAGTATTCTAATCAAATATTTCACTCTCATATCTCTTTCAGGAACCTTGATTTCTTTGCCTTCGATGTAGGTATTTGATTCTGTGATTTTCACCTATCGGTTAAGGCACCTCCAGACTTCTTCATTTGGTTCATTCGTTCAAACAACTGTTATAGGTTCTGTGGCGGGTCGCTGTGATAAAAGTTTTGCAAGACAATTTTTTTTCCAGAAGTGGAACTATTTGAGGCCGAAAGGCAGAACAGAAAGCTTGTCATCTTGGCTGCGAGGCGCGAGGCGGCTGGGCTGAGGGGGAACTCTCAGATGATGACAGCAGTCGTGAAAGGGCAGATAAATCCGTGTGGCTCTGAATGTAATGTTCATCTCATTCTGATCCGGCCGTCGATTCTAATCCCCTGTCTGTCTCACAGTCTTCCCTCTCCAAACAGTTGATCTTCTGCACGTTGAAATCGCCTTATAGATGATCCAGGAGACGACGAGGGGAACGTGGCTGTTTGTCACAACACTTGGGTCTGTTCTTGGCATAGAGAATGATGATTGTTTTGCACAGTATAACTGTAGATTCAGTGTGACATGACCAGCGCTCATTACTTATATGTAGCTTTTGAGTTTATAAAGGAAAACACTAAAGTCAAAAGAAAGTGTAATAGCATACAGTATAATTAGGTCGAGAATCAACCAAAGGCACATTATAGACAAACACACTGCACCTGACGTCTTAAGGTCATTTCCACTTGAGCTGACACCGGCAGGGTTTACCGTGAATGCGTTCTCTGACAACTCTTTGAACCATATGATGGCCAAAGTTATCCATATTGCATGTATTAGCTTAAAGAGGTGTAGCACGTGACGAAATCATTACATTCATTATTTTAGGCACTCCAAATTCTTAAAGAATAAAAGTTAACTATGCCTCTCCTGTATCTCTATCTGATCAATGACATTCAGTATTAGCAGACCATTTCCCTTTGAAACATAATAGCCTATAGGAAAAATGACAGGACAAGCGTCGTAGTAGCATCACTCATACACACACCACAGGGACACTCACCACCATGCTTATTAGAGTGTGTTCAGGGCCTATAGGCCATACATTCCCCTTCAGATAGCTTGACATTTCCAATAGCACTGTTTCTGTGGCAGAGAGACGTTCAGATCAGAGCAGGGCTCTGTGTGGTGTCACGTCTATAGCCGCGTGGCAGGGTACTGTATGCCGAGCTGAATGCTCCCAGTGCTAAATGAGATCCCAAAGGGAGAAGACGAGACCTGAGGGGGCATTATCTCCACTAGCTAATGAACAATTGTATAATTTCTATCATAAGGCCTGCTCAGTCTTACCATATCTTCTCTAAATACTGTCATGATAAAGGAAGCGGTAAAAGGAGAAGAGGGTGGTGGTGGGGAGTGGAAGCTGTCAAGAGCGGTGCTACGGTCAGGAGTGTGGGGAAAGGAGAGTCTTTCCTCTTTATCTGCCATTTCCTGTTCTCCTTCCTGGCTACATTAAGTACAGACAATCACGCACAGCCGTAAGAGATAAAACACGGATGACAAAATATCAACTTCCTGGCTACAAAACTCAAAGCCCTGTTATTAAAATATCAGCAAAGACAGTAATTAATTTTAACTTTAATTACTTGTACTGTTCGTGTAGATTAGATCACAGGTCTGAGATTGGTTATTAAAACAACTGGGAAATGTTCAATGTAAAAAAGAAAAATGAATATGTTAATTTCTCCAGCCCTCCATCTTAACCTGCTTGTTGAGTGATGCAATTACATTTCTGCAGTACAGACGGGGTGATATGGTGCAGATGAGAAAGACAGCGTATCGTTTTGTTGGAAGTGGAAAGGTTTCACTGCATGCAGAAAGCAGAAAGCAGAAATGAGGAATCTCATTGATGATATCGTCGGCTCATTGGGATACATTCCATTTCCATTCCTTGTAACAATCCATGATACAGTATTAACAGTCATTGTTTTTAATTTGATTTAACCAGGTAAGTTGACTGAGAACACATTCTCATTTACAGCAACAACCTGGGGAATAGTTACAGAGGAGAGGAGGATGAACGAGCATATTGGAAGCTGGGGATGATTAGGTGGCCATGATGGTATGAAGACCAGATTTGGAATATAGTCAGGACACCGGGGTTAACACCCCTACTCTTACAATAAGCGCCATGGGAACTTTAGTGACAACAGAGAGTCAGGAGACCCGTTTAACATCCCATCCGACAGATTACACAGGGCAATGTCCCCTGGGGCATTGGTATATTGGTATATTTTTGGGGGACCAGTTAATATTGCCTGCTAACATCGATTTCTTTTAACTAAATATGCAGGTTTAAAAATATATACGTCTGTGAATTGATTTTAAGAAAGGCATTGGTGTTTATGGTTAGGTACAGTCGTGCAACGATTGTGCTTTTTTTGCAAATGTACTTTTGTTAAATCATCCCCCTGCGTTGCATCGATTATATGCAACACAGGACATGCTAGAGAAACTAGTAATATCATCAACCATGTGTAGTTAACTAGTGATTATGATTGATTGTTTTTTATAAGATAAGTTTAATGCTAGTGTCGTGTCTTTACTATCATTAACTAAAGACTGATTGTTTTTTATCAAAGATTCTCTGTAATTAGTTATTATGCGATTAGACTGATTGATCATGTAACTGTAATTACTAGGAAGTCGGGGCACCAAGGAAAAATATATCATTTCCTAAAATAACTTTTCTGATATTTTATATGATCAATTAGTCTTCGAATTAATGAATTATTTACTTTACCTCACGTTAGTCTCATTCCAAACGTCGGTTGTTGGTTATCTGCACGAACCCAATCTTCACTATGAGTCATCCATACATCAATGGTCTTAAATCATTTATTTATTACTAACTAAGCAATTCACAGAAATGCATAAACAAACAAACAAACAAACAAGGTAAATGTAATGAAATGAGAATGTGCTCTAGTGGGCTAAACCAGCATGGCAGCTTGTTAGACAAAAGGGGAAGTGGGGGTCGACTAAGAAGTCACTACAGAGTGATAATTATAACAATTGAAATGCAAATCCTTTACCCATGAACGCTAACTCATTCAGGAACAATTGCAATCAATATATATATTTACGCTCAGTGTGTCGTCTTGATTGCTGGTGAAAAGTTTGTTTATTTTGTAGAATTGTCCGTCTCTCTCCCTCGGTTGTGGTTATAGAATGGATGTTTCGGTGGTTGTCTTTATTCGCGTTCAATGATACCGAATTCCTAGCTGCAGACTAGTAATTAATATCAAAGACTTGTTCTTATTCTGTCGGTATCGATAGTCTAAGAGTTTAACCGTGGCATGCTTAAAAGATTCAGCAATGGTCTACAACCTTTGTCCTCCTAATGGAGAAAAACATGGTCTGCAACCTTTAGCCATCTCGTAATTGAGGTAAGCTCGGTCTGCTGATCGAAAACCCAAGTGGGGCTCTTATTCGGACGGACCGAAGAGGGCGGTCCCAGGATGTCTGACCCTAACTGGGCTCAGGGGCGGTCCTCTGATTTAGTTCAAATCCAAAGGGAATTGTATTTTTCTTCATTAAACAGTCCAAAATCATATCACACAATTATACAAACAGTATCATACACTCATTCATCTTATACAACAATTAGATGTAAACCTCATATCTGAGGCTATTATATAAACAGCGTTATGGTAATGTGGCCACACCGTCTCCCATGAGCTTCCCCAAGTTGTGACAGATGGACCAGTTCGTAGCTGGATTCTTCACCGATCTTTTATACTTTCTCCGGAACATGAAATTTGTTTGTACCTCAAGTTCTATAAGGTGGAAGGATTTCCTTTGTTCTCCATGAAAATCTACTCTCTCTATACTGTGTGTCCATGAGGAGATTCTCAGGAATTTACGACGTCTCTCTGACCACAACAACCTAGTTGAAGGAGGAAAGGGGGAGGCAGGGAGAGGGGAATGGGGCTTGCTATTCCCAAAGAGGCCAACGTCATGACACGAGCTAGCAACTTACCTTGGCTTCTTACTGCATTCGCGTAACAGGCAGGCTCCTCGTGGAGTGCAATGAGCGGCAGGTGGTTAAAGCGTTGGACTAGTTAACTCTAATGTTGCAAGATTGAATCCCTGAGCTGACAAGGTAAAAATCTGTCGTTCTGCCCCTGAACAGGCAGTTAACCCACTGTTCCTAGGCTGTCATTGAAAATAAGAATGTGTTCTTAACTGACTTGCCTCGTTAAATAAAGGTTAAATAAAGGTGTAAAAAAAATCTGTGTCCAAAAATACCGATTTCCGATTGTTATGAGAACTTGAAATCTACCTTAATTAATCTGCCATTCCGATTAATCGGTCGACCTCTAATTCAGAGACTTCCCGAAGTCACTCCTGCGTTGTCTTGACTGTGTGCTTAGGGTCGTTGTCCTGTCGGAAGGTGAAACCTTGCCCCAGTCTGAGGTCCTGAGCGCTCTGCAGCCGGTTTCCATCAAGGATCTCTCTGTACTTTGCTCCGTTCATATTTCCCACAATCCTGACTAGTCTCCCAGTCCCTGTCGCTGAAAAACATCCCCACAGCATGATGCTGCCACCACCATGCTTCACTGTAGGGATAGGGCCAGGTTTCCTCCAGACGTGACTTATGGCAAACTCCAAGCAGCCTGTCGTGTGCCTTTTACTGAGGAGTGGCTTCCGTCTTGGCACTCTACCAGAAAGGCCTGATTGGTGGAGTGCTGCAGAGATGGTTGTCCTTCTGGATGGTTCTCCCATCTCCACAGAGGAACTCTGGAGCTACCAGAGTCACCTCCCTGACCAAGGCCCTTCTCCCCCGATTGCTCAGTTTGGCCGGGAAGCCTGCTCTAGGAAGAGTCTTGGTGGTTCCAAACTTTTTCCATTTAAGAATGATGGCCACTGTGTTCTTGGAGACATTCAATGCTGCAGACATTTTTTGGTACCCTTCCCCAGATCTGTGCCTTGACACAATCCTGTCTCGGAGCTCTACGACCTCTTCGACCTCGTGGCTTGGTTTTTGTTCTGACGTACACTGTCAACTCTGGGACCTTATGAAGACAAGTGTGTGCCTTTCCAAATCATGTCCAATCAATTGAATTTACCACAGGTGGACTCCAATCAAGTTGTAGTAACATCTCAAGGATAATCAATGGGAACAGGATGCACCTGAGCTCAATTTCGAGTCTCATAGCAAAGGGTCTGAATACTTACGTAAATAAGGTATTTCTGTTTTTTATTTTTTATAAATTAACAAACATTTCTAAAAAACAGTTTTCGCTTTGTCATTATGGGGTATTATGCGTAGATTGATGAGGGAAACACATATTTAATACATTTTAGAATAAGGCTGTAACGTCACAAAATGTGGAAAAAGGGCTGGGGGGGGTCTGAATATCTTCTGAATGCACTGTATATGCAAAGAATCTGCTGGGATGATATACTATTATATGGCAGCAGACATTGTATTTTCCATGGGATTAACTATTCAATAAAAAATGCATTGCCAGATTAAATGCATCTGTTTTCGGGTCCATCTTTCCACAGATAGTCTAATTAATTTACCTCAACTATAGATACATCTTTAGTTCCTTCCTAGCACTGCAGTGGCCTGCACACTGCAGTGCACCGGCATGCAATGCAGCTGGACGGGAGCTAGCCTTCATTATAAAAGGGTGTTAGGAGTATGTGGGAACAGCTAATCTTCGAACCCCTGCCACACAATAAACAGAGTGACAGAGAGGAAGGATGTATGAGATAAGTCCAGTAATGAAAGTGGATGCCAGTAGAAGAGGACAGTATGTAGTGAAGAGAGAGCAGAGGGGAATGTTTAAAATTAGTTCAAGAATAGAGATAAAGCCAAAGATGATGTTATCGTCAGGATTGCAGAGAGCATTTCAGTAACAGAATGCTCCCAATCACTTAATCAGTACTACTCCACCCAGCCCAGACTCTGTCTTCCATCATATGCTATTTCACCCGCTCTAAACAGTCCATTTTCAGTATGTGTTCGTGTTTGTGTGTGTGTGTGTGCGCATGTGTATGTGTATGTTTGCGTGAAATCCAAAGATCATACAGATAATAGTTGAATTTGATGGCACTAAGTTACTGAATCAAAAGACCTCTGAAGTCACTTTCGCATTGGTTAATACAGAACTGTAGCTTTCCACCACAGCAGCAGCCTATTCTATCTAAATACATCTCTGCTACTCCTAACAGTATCAACTGTCTAGAAATAGACAGAGGTTCAGTTTAATCTCAGTCTCCATCCATTATGCCCGAGCAACATCTCCATCACCCACAAGCTTATTTTCAAAAGCTGCAAATGCTGTGTTCAAAGACTCTCTATCCTGTCCCCACTGGCCCCAAAGGCAGCCAAACAGAATGCGGCCCCAGATCCACAGACAAAGACTGGCCTGCTGCTCTGTTGCCTTGGAAGGCCCCCATATCCTCGCTCGGCAAACACCATCTCTGTGCTCATTTGTGAGGCCTTTAGTCACTCATGAGGTTGTGATTAACAGTGTTTTGGTTCGATGGCAGCTCACCAGTTGTAGAAGTCGGAGCGGACAGTGGACCCCCTCTGAGAGAGGGGGAAGAATGGGGCACTAATGCGCCGACCTCACATGTACCAAGAACCTGACTCTGGACCTAATGTTGGCGCATGGAGAGAGAGGGAGAGAGCAGGGAGAGTGAGAGAGATGGCGAGAGAGGAGGGGATAGAGATGGAAAGAGGGGGGAGAGAGGGCGAGAGAAAATGGGAGAGAGAGAGAGAGAGGGAAGAGGGAGAGAGACTAGTAGATATATACTGTAGATAGGACTGGCAGAGAGAGAGGTAGATACAGACAGAGACACACAGCAAGCCTGTTGACTATTGGCTGTACGTGGCTAATGGGGTTAGTGGCAGGCAGAGGCAGCCTGCTGAAAAACAGTGTGAGGGAGACCAGAGCAGGGTATGGTGTGCTGTTGGACTGATCCATATAGCACTAAGCTCCTGGCACACCTTGGCGGGCCTGGAAGAAGCCTGGGAGAAGCCTAGAATAAGCCTGGGAGAAGCCTAGAAGAAGCCTGGAAGAAGCCTGGGAGAAGCCTAGAATAATCATGGGAGAAGCCTGGGAGAAGCCTAGAAGAAGCCTAGAAGGGGAGAAGGGGCACATGGAGACAACCACCAGCCTGAATTTACTGCTGTCCATCTGTTCGTCCGTCTGTCCGTTCGTCCGGCCGTCTGTCCTTTTTTATATACACAATATTGTGCTTGTTATACATGTTGCACCTCAATCCCTGAATTCTCCTTGTAATGTTGAGACAATTTCCTTGCAGAAATACAACCGAATGGAGCCTCAATGTGTTCAAGGGCTGGCAAAGTGGAATGTCTTTGCTCCTCTGTTTAAACAAAGGGTGAGATAAGATTTAAAGGAAATACTTAAGGTGAAGCCGGCTGGCTGCCCTCTACCAAGCTGCAGCAGCCATACAGCACCCAGAGAGGGGACCAACCTCCAAAACCATCCAGTATCCTGGTTTTACATAGGAATAAAGATTTCTCTGGGCTGGCAAACGGTTGGAGATAAATACATTCATCCTCACATTCCCTCCCAGTTTATTCTCCTGAGATAAAGTCCCTAACCAAGGAAGCCTTGGAGAATAAGAGACGTCTCTGTTTTGGTGTTTCACACCTGTCTATTGTTTTCTGCATGGGACTCTGCATGTACTGTACTGTGTATTGTACTATACAGTACTGTGTATTGTACTGTGTACTGTACTGTACTGTGTATTGTATTGTACTGTGTATTATACTGTACTGTACTGTGTATTGTACTATACTGTATTATATTGGACTGTACTGTGTATTATACTGTACTGTATTGTACTGTACTGTGTATTGTATTATACTGTATTGTACTGTATTGTATTGTACTGTACTGTGTATTGTACCGTATTGTATTGGACTGTACTATATTGTACCTTATCGCTACACTAAAACCACTGCAGTCACAGGTGCATTGTGTGTCACACGGAGGGTCAATCATCTGCCATTGTCCCTTTCATTGACTATTTATGATGTACATTTATATTAGCTTAAAAAACTAATCATTGACTTGAATTATTTACAGTGTGTCTGTCTCAATACTGATGACATGTCTGGTTTATCTGAATTATTCCGTTGTCTTTATTTATTTATTTCCCCCCTCTTGTGCCATTTTAATTCCACGCAAAACTACCGGCGAATAAAAATCTGTGAACTGTCAGAAAGCATTAAGAAAACAGAGCATGCTGCATATTAATGCATGATTACGTTACATCAAAAGAATGTTTAACATTTTGTCACATCAACATTGTAATTAATGCAAAACATATTTGCACAAACAACAATTTTACAATGAAAATCATTATTCATAACACTTATACACGCAGTGTGGGACAATCCAGAGTAGTTGAGAGAGTGAAAAAAAATAATTAGCAGGAAGAAACAGATTGGACTAATGAGACGACCATTTGACTAGGATCCTTTACTTGACCTGCAGTGTTTCCTCGACTCGGCCGTTCAGGAGAAAATACACATTTATAATTATACTCTGCAATGCACCATGAAATTGTTATTGTGGAATACCTTTTTCAAAAACGCTATCAAACAATTACTTAAAATTTCCCCTGCGGAGACTGTTGCATATGTATACTAAATGAAATGGGAACTGGGAGCTGTCTGTGTATGTAGCCTGTCGCCTGGCCTGTCTGTCGACACTGCTGCTGCTGCTTCAAATGGGGCTGTTCTCTTCATGCAGATGAGCTCTGTCTGTTCAGAGGGGGGATGCTGTGGCAAATAAAATAATACTCGGATAAAACTGAAACATTTTATGACACAGTGATAATCATTGCAGGCAAACGTGCCACTGATATGAGCTGTTGCAGTTGGGGGAAGAGAGAAAATAATCCTTTTTGTTGGGCTTTAAAAAATGAATCTCAGTTGAATCACATCAAAAAAGAAAAAAACTCAAAAGACAGTTGCAAGATGAGCCAACTCCACGAAAAAATGACCTCCTCGTTTTGGTGATAAAGTTCTAGCCAAAATGATATCAGGCTGGGACGTGACTCATTAGAAATGTGTGTATTGCGTGGAGGCAGCTCTCCCTATCTGGCTGTGCCTGGCTTGCCGACTGATAAGAGGCAAATGCAAATGTACTGATAAGAACTGAATGCAAATATTCATGATATGATATTCCCTGGGAATTATGTGTGGATAAAACAAAGTGTATTATTTCCCCTGTATTCCCTTTCAGGTTTGCCAAAATGGCCTCTTTTTTTTTGCTTTTGGAATTTGCATTTCTTCAAAATTGATTGGGCCTGCATATTATGTTAAGCTATTTGTTTGCCTAGGATGGTAATTAGTTACTGTAATTACAGCGATGACAGTTGCTAAATTGTTTTTAAAGCATTACAGTACGTCTGTGCCAGAAGATTGCAGTACTTATTTTAGGATTTAAGCATTTGCTGGAAAAACTCCCACTCCAAGGCCAAAGTGGAATTTGTTTGAACTACAAAGCAGCCATTTTCTAAGCAAAGACATTTTTTAAATGTCTGTTAATTTACACTAATTGCTGGGTTGACTGTGTTTCGCAGTTTCTTCACCGATCAGGGACATGTTACTGATAGGATGTCTTGAGGGATCAAAACGGCCTTGAAATAGTTTGAAATACATTTGTTTGTTAGCTTTGTGTGCTCATTTTAAGACCAACTTTTTATGTTTTCTGTCAACCAAGAAACAAATTGCTGTTGAAGGCATATTTGTAATTATGGTTCTCAGTGTAGCCTATGCACTTTCAAGTTTAGTAAACATTAATTAGTGTGGACGCTGACAGTTGGTTAATTTAGAAAGTGCTTCATGTTCTCTGACTAAAGTCAAAATCACATTGATCAGGAGTTGGAGAGCTGCAATGCTTATTTGTAATGCAGAGAAACAGAACATATCCATGTGCAATATCACTTAAACAACAGTCTGCCAAGTATTAGTGACTCATAATGATTGCATTTGCACTGCTATTGAGGTTAGCTGTCAAATACAATGCCATACAGATAGTTTCGACTTGTCTGACAGTATGTGATTTTCCTGTACATTTTCACGTGGAGGGGCAGGTCATTGAAAACAGGTAAGTGTAAAAGGTGTGCCAATAACAATCATTGATCATCCCTGAACACCCAATCTACTGATTGTAGTGTACTATTTGTGAGTTGGTTCCACTCCATAGTGGTAGACCCCATTGTCACCGGTCCTTGTCAGGTTCTCAGGCATTACACTACAGCTAAATGCATAATTGGATTTACTATTAACATAATCAGACAATGTGCATGTTGACTCTCATATTCCATTATGAAATGCATTTCTCTTCCAAAATGTTTAGGATGGGACTAAAGGTGCCACTGAGGTCCCAAGAGCTCCACTTGTACTGTATCTGTATAATGAAGGCTTGAATGAAGAGGAACAATATTACTCTGGGTGGATGATTATGTGCATGCATATGCATTTGGTTGTCCACAAGAGTTTGAAGGAAAAGGTTGCTTTAAATGTTTTGGTGGAATTAAGAGGGTGAGCAGTGGACAGTAATCTAGGGGACCAAGAATTTTAAGCTCCCACTTTCCTATTGTGAGATGTTTACTTGTAACTGCTGTCCATTGTATTAAACACCTACAAATGTTAGCATGATTGATAAAGACATGTATTGGTCTTGAAAATCTAAAATCCAGTTACAAAAGAAAACATGAGTAAAAACAAGTGGAAGAGGAATGTGGTCATGGTGTGCAGGCAAATATCCCAGCCCACCTCCTCCTTCGCAAGCTTGTTCCCCGATCAGCCCAGAGTCCACAGCCCCCTCTCCACTAACTGCCCCAACCCCTCCCCACTAGATGTTCCAACCCTCTCCACACTAGATGTTTCAACCCTCTCCCCACTAGTTGTCCCAACCCCTCCACACTAGATGTTGCAACCTCTCCCCACTAGATGTTCCAGCCCCTTCCCCACAAACCGCCAAACCCCTCCCTACTAGATGTTCCAACCACCTCCCCACTAGATGTTCCAATCCCCTCCCCACTAGATGTTCCAACCCCTCCCCACTAGATGTTCTAGCCCCCTCTCCACAAACCACCCTAACCCCTCCACACTAGATGTTCAATCCCCTCCCCACTAGATGTTCAAATCCCTCCCCACTAGATGTTCAAATCCCCTCCCCACTACATGTTCCAGACCCCTCCCCCAGACCGCCCCAAACCCTCTCCAATGGATGATCGAACACCTCCTCACTAGATGTTCCAACCCCCTCCCCACTAGATGCTCTAACCCCCTCCCCACTAGATGTTCCAGCCCACTCCCCACTAGATGTTCTAACCCCTCCCCACTAGATGTTCAAATCCCTCCCCACTAGATGTTCTAACCCCCTCCCCACTAGATGTTCCAGACCCCTCCCCCAGACCGCCCCAACCCCTCTCCAATGGATGATCGAACACCTCCTCACTAGATGTTCTAACCCCCTCCCCACTAGATGTTCCAGCACCCTCCTCACTAGATGTTCTATCCCCCTCCCCACTAGATGTTCTAACCCACTCCCCACTAGATGTTCTAAACCCCTCCCCACTAGATGTTCTAACCCCCTCCCCAATAGATGAGCCAACACCCTCCCCACTAGATGCTCCAATCCCCTCCCCACTAGATTATCCAATCCCCTCCTCACTAGATGTTCTAACCCCCTCCCCACTAGATGTTCTAACCCCCTCCCCAATAGATGAGCCAACACCCTCCCCACTAGATGCTCCAATCCCCTCTCCAATGGATGATCGAACACCTCCTCACTAGATGTTCTAACCCCCTCCTCACTAGATGTTCTAACCCCCTCCCCACTAGATGTTCTAACCCCCTCCCCACTAGATGTTCTAACCCCCTCCCCACTAGATGTTCTAACCCCCTCCCCACTAGATGTTCTAACCCCCTCCCCACTAGATGTTCTAACCCCTCCCCACTAGATGTTCAAATCCCTCCCCACTAGATGTTCTAACCCCCTCCCCACTAGATGTTCTAACCCCCTCCCCACTAGATGTTCCAGCCCACTCCCCCAGACCGCCCCAACCCCTCTCCAATGGATGATCGAACACCTCCTCACTAGATGTTCTAACCCCCTCCCCACTAGATGTTCCAGCACCCTCCCCACTAGATGTTCAAATCCCTCCCCACTAGATGTTCTAACCCCCTCCCCACTAGATGTTCTAACCCCCTCCCCACTAGATGTTCTAACCCCCTCCCCACTAGATGTTCCAGCACCCTCCCCACTAGATGTTCAAATCCCTCCCCACTAGATGTTCTAACCCCCTCCCCACTAGATGTTCTAACCCCCTCCCCACTAGATGTTCCAGCCCACTCCCCACTAGATGTTCTAACCCCTCCCCACTAGATGTTCAAATCCCTCCCCACTAGATGTTCTAACCCCCTCCCCACTAGATGTTCCAGACCCCTCCCCCAGACCGCCCCAACCCATCTCCAATGGATGATCGAACACCTCCTCACTAGATGTTCTAACCCCCTCCCCACTAGATGTTCCAGCACCCTCCTCACTAGATGTTCTATCCCCCTCCCCACTAGATGTTCTAACCCCCTCCCCACTAGATGTTCTAACCCCCTCCCCACTAGATGTTCTAACCCCCTCCCCACTAGATGTTCTAACCCCCTCCCCACTAGATGTTCTAACCCCCTCCTCACTAGATGATCCAACCCCCTCCCCACTAGATGATCCAGACCCCTCCTCACTACATGATCCAGACCCCTCCCCCAGACCGCCCCAACCCATCTCCAATGGATGATCGAACACCTCCTCACTAGATGTTCTAACCCCCTCCCCACTAGATGTTCCAGCACCCTCCTCACTAGATGTTCTATCCCCCTCCCCACTAGATGTTCTAACCCACTCCCCACTAGATGTTCTAAACTTCTCCCTACTAGATGTTCTAACCCCCTCCCCAATAGATGAGCCAACACCCTCCCCACTAGATGCTCCAATCCCCTCCCCACTAGATTATCCAATCCCCTCCTCACTAGATGTTCTAACCCCCTCCTCACTAGATGATCCAATCCCCTCCCCACTAGATGCTCCAATCCCCTCCCCACTAGATTATCCAATCCCCTCCTCACTAGATGTTCTAACCCCCTCCCCACTAGATGTTCTAACCCCCTCCCCACTAGATGTTCTAACCCCCTCCCCACTAGATGTTCTAACCCCCTCCCCACTAGATGTTCTAACCCCCTCCTCACTAGATGATCCAACCCCCTCCCCACTAGATGATCCAGACCCCTCCTCACTACATGATCCAGACCCCTCCCCCAGACCGCCCCAACCCCTCTCCAATGGATGATCGAACACCTCCTCACTAGATGTTCTAACCCCCTCCTCACTAGATGTTCTAACCCCCTCCCCACTAGATGTTCTAACCCCCTCCCCACTAGATGTTCTAACCCCCTCCCCACTAGATGTTCTAACCCCTCCCCACTAGATGTTCAAATCCCTCCCCACTAGATGTTCTAACCCCCTCCCCACTAGATGTTCCAGACCCCTCCCCCAGACCGCCCCAACCCATCTCCAATGGATGATCGAACACCTCCTCACTAGATGTTCTAACCCCCTCCCCACTAGATGTTCCAGCACCCTCCTCACTAGATGTTCTATCCCCCTCCCCACTAGATGTTCTAACCCACTCCCCACTAGATGTTCTAAACCTCTCCCTACTAGATGTTCTAACCCCCTCCCCAATAGATGAGCCAACACCCTCCCCACTAGATGCTCCAATCCCCTCCCCACTAGATTATCCAATCCCCTCCTCACTAGATGTTCTAACCCCCTCCTCACTAGATGATCCAATCCCCTCCCCACTAGATGCTCCAATCCCCTCCTCACTAGATGTTCTAACCCCTCCCCACTAGATGTTCTAACCCCCTCCCCACTAGATGTTCTAACCCCCTCCCCACTAGATGTTCTAACCCCCTCCCCACTAGATGTTCTAACCCCCTCCTCACTACATGTTCCAACCCCCCTCCCCACTAGATGATCCAGACCCCTCCTCACTACATGATCCAGACCCCTCCCCCAGACCGCCCCAACCCCTCTCCAATGGATGATCGAACACCTCCTCACTAGATGTTCTAACCCCCTCCTCACTAGATGTTCTAACCCCCTCCCCACTAGATGTTCTAACCCCCTCCCCACTAGATGTTCTAACCCCCTCCCCACTAGATGTTCTAACCCCCTACCCACTAGATGTTCTAACCCCCCTCCCCACTAGATGTTCTAACCCCTCCCCACTAGATGTTCAAATCCCTCCCCACTAGATGTTCTAACCCCCTCCCCACTAGATGTTCTAACCCCCTCCCCCACTAGATGTTCTAACCCCCTCCCCACTAGATGTTCTAACCCCCTCCTCACTAGATGATCCAACCCCCTCCCCACTAGATGATCCAGACCCCTCCTCACTACATGATCCAGACCCCTCCCCCAGACCGTCCCAACCCCTATCCAATGGATGATCGAACACCTCCTCACTAGATGTTCTAACCCCCTCCTCACTAGATGTTCTAACCCCCTCCCCACTAGATGTTCTAACCCACTCCCCACTAGATGTTCTAAACTTCTCCCTACTAGATGTTCTAACCCCCTCCCCAATAGATGAGCCAACACCCTCCCCACTAGATGCTCCAATCCCCTCCCCACTAGATTATCCAATCCCCTCCTCACTAGATGTTCTAACCCCCTCCCCACTAGATGCTCCAATCCCCTCCCCACTAGATTATCCAATCCCCTCCTCACTAGATGTTCTAACCCCCTCCTCACTAGATGATCCAATCCCCTCCCCACTAGATGCTCCAATCCCCTCCTCACTAGATGTTCTAACCCCCTCCCCACTAGATGTTCTAACCCCCTCCCCACTAGATGTTCTAACCCCCCCTCCCCACTAGATGTTCTAACCCCCTCCCCACTAGATGTTCTAACCCCCTCCTCACTACATGTTCCAACCCCCTCCCCACTAGATGATCCAGACCCCTCCTCACTACATGATCCAGACCCCTCCCCCAGACCGCCCCAACCCCTCTCCAATGGATGATCGAACACCTCCTCACTAGATGTTCTAACCCCCTCCTCACTAGATGTTCTAACCCCCTCCCCACTAGATGTTCTAACCCCCTCCCCACTAGATGTTCTAACCCCCTCCCCACTAGATGTTCTAACCCCCTACCCACTAGATGTTCTAACCCCCTCCCCACTAGATGTTCTAACCCCTCCCCACTAGATGTTCAAATCCCTCCCCACTAGATGTTCTAACCCCCTCCCCACTAGATGTTCTAACCCCCTCCCCACTAGATGTTCTAACCCCCTCCCCACTAGATGTTCTAACCCCCTCCTCACTAGATGATCCAACCCCCTCCCCACTAGATGATCCAGACCCCTCCTCACTACATGATCCAGACCCCTCCCCCAGACCGTCCCAACCCCTATCCAATGGATGATCGAACACCTCCTCACTAGATGTTCTAACCCCCTCCTCACTAGATGTTCTAACCCCCTCCCCACTAGATGTTCTAACCCACTCCCCACTAGATGTTCTAAACTTCTCCCTACTAGATGTTCTAACCCCCTCCCCAATAGATGAGCCAACACCCTCCCCACTAGATGCTCCAATCCCCTCCCCACTAGATTATCCAATCCCCTCCTCACTAGATGTTCTAACCCCCTCCTCACTAGATGATCCAATCCCCTCCCCACTAGATGCTCCAATCCCCTCCCCACTAGATTATCCAATCCCCTCCTCACTAGATGTTCTAACCCCCTCCCCACTAGATGTTCTAACCCCCTCCCCACTAGATGTTCTAACCCCCTCTCCACTAGATGTTCTAACCCCCTCCTCACTAGATGATCCAACCCCCTCCCCACTAGATGATCCAGACCCCTCCTCACTACATGATCCAGACCCCTCCCCCAGACCGCCCCAACCCCTCTCCAATGGATGATCGAACACCTCCTCACTAGATGTTCTAACCCCCTCCTCACTAGATGTTCTAACCCCCTCCCCACTAGATGATCCAACCCCCTCCCCACTAGATGATCCAGACCCCTCCTCACTACATGATCCAGACCCCTCCCCCAGACCGCCCCAACCCCTCTCCAATGGATGATCGAACACCTCCTCACTAGATGTTCTAACCCCCTCCTCACTAGATGTTCTAACCTCCTCCCCACTAGATGTTCTAACCCCCTCCCCACTAGATGTTCTAACCCCCTCCCCACTAGATGTTCTAACCCCCTCCCCACTAGATGTTCTAACCCCTCCCCACTAGATGTTCAAATCCCTCCCCACTAGATGTTCTAACCCCCTCCCCAATAGATGAGCCAACACCCTCCTCACTAGATGTTCTAACCCCCTCCCCACGAGATGCTCCAATCTCCTCCCCACTAGATGTTCTAACCCCCTCCTCACTAGATGATCCAATCCCCTCCCCACTAGATGCTCCAATCCCCTCCCCACTAGATTATCCAATCCCCTCCTCACTAGATGTTCTAACCCCCTCCCCACTAGATGTTCTAAACCCCCTCCCCACTAGATGTTCTAAACCCCTCCCCACTAGATGTTCTAACCCCCTCCCCACTAGATGTTCTAACCCCCTCCCCACTAGATGTTCTAACCCCCTCCTCACGAGATGATCCAACCCCCTCCCCACTAGATGATCCAGACCCCTCCTCACTACATGATCCAGACCCCTCCCCACTAGATGATCCAACCCCCTCCTCACTAGATGATCCAACCCCCTCCCCACTAGATGCTCCAACCCTCCCCCACTAGATGCTCCAACCCCTCCCCACTAGATTCTCCAAACCCTCCCCACTAGATGTTCCAACCCCTCCCCACGAGATGTTCCAACCCCTCCCCACTAGATGTCCAACCCCCTCCCCACAAACCGCCCAACCCCTCCCCACTAGATGTTCAAACCCCTCCCCACTAGATGTTCCAATCCCCTCCCCCAAACCGCCCAACCCCTCCCCAAAGGATGTTCAAACACCTCCCCACTAGATGTTACAGCCCCTCCCCACTTGATGTTCCAACCCCACCCGACTAGATTCTCCAACACCCTCCCCACTAGATTCTCCAACCCCCTCCCCACTAGATGTTCCAACCACCTCCCCACGAGATTCTCCAACCCCCTCCCCACTAGATGTTCAACCCCCCCCCCACTAGATGATCCAACACCCTCCCCACTAGATGATCCAACCCCCTCCCCACTAGATGTTCTAACCCCCTCCCCACTAGATGTTCTAACCCCCTCCTAACTAGATGTTCTAAACCCCTCCCCACTAGATGTTCTAACCCCCTCCCCACTAGATTATCCAACCCCCTCCCCACTAGATGTTCTAACCCCCTCCTCACTAGATGATCCAACCCCCTCCCCACGTGATGTTCCAACCCCTCCCCACTAGATGATCCTGCCCCCTCCCCACAAACCGCCCAACCACTCCCCACTAGATGTTCACACCCCTCCCCACTAGATGTTCCAATTCCTTCCCCACTAGATGTTCCAATCCCATCCCCACAACATGTTCCAGCCCCCTCCCCCAAACCGCCCCAATCCCTCCCCAAAGGATGTTCAAACACCTCCCCACTAGATGTTCCAACCCCTCCCTACTAGATGTTCCAACCCCTCCCCACTAGATGCTCCAACCCTCCCCCACTAGATGCTCCAACCCCTCCCCACTAGATTCTCCAAACTCTCCCCACTAGATGTTCCAACCCCTCCCCATGAGATGTTCCAACCCCTCCCCACTAGATGTCCAACCCCCTCCCCACAAACCGCCCAACCCCTCCCCACTAGATGTTCAAACCCCTCCCCACTAGATGTTCCAATTCCTTCCCCACTAGATGTTCCAATCCCCTCCCCAAAGGATGTTCAAACACCTCCCCACTAGATGTTACAGCCCCTCTCCACTAGATGTTCCAACCCCACCCGACTAGATTCTCCAACACCCTCCCCACTAGATTCTCCAACCCCCTCCCCACTAGATGTTCCAACCACCTCCCCACGAGATTCTCCAACCCCCTCCCCACTAGATGATCCAATCCCCTCCCCACTAGATGTTCTAACCCCCTCCTCACTAGATGTTCTAACCCCTCCCCACTAGATGTTCAAACCCCCCCACCCCACTAGATGATCCAACACCCTCCCCACTAGATGATCCAACCCCCTCCCCACTAGATGTTCTAACCCCCTCCCCACTAGATAATCTAACCCCCTCCTAATGAGATGTTAAAAACCCATCCCCACTAGATGTTCTAACCCCCTCCCCACTAGATTATCCAACCCCCTCCCCACTAGATGATCTAACCCCCTCCTCACTAGATGGTCCAACCCCCTCCCCACGAGATGTTCTAACCCCTCCCCACTAGATGTTCTAACCCCTCCCCACTAGATGTTCTAACCCCCTCCCCAATAGATGAGCCAACACCCTCCTCACTAGATGTTCTAACCCCCTCCCCACGAGATGCTCCAATCTCCTCCAGATCCCTCCCCCAGACCGCCCCAACCCCTCCCCAATGGATGATCGAACACCTCCCCACTAGATGATCTAACCCCCTCCTCACTAGATGTTCTAACCCCTCCCCACTAGATGTTCTAACCCCCTCCCCACTAGATGATCCAACACCCTCCCCACTAGATGATCCAACCCCCTCCCCACTAGATGTTCTAACCCCCTCCCCACTAGATTTTCTAACCACCTCCTCACTAGATGTTCTAACCCCTCCCCACTAGATGTTCTAACCCCCTCCTCACTAGATGTTCTAACCATTCCCCACTAGATGTTCTAACCCCCTCCCCACTAGATGTTCTAACCCCCTCCCCACTAGATGTTCTAACCCCCTCCTCACTAGATGCTCTAACCCCCTCCTCACTAGATATTCTAACCCCCTCCCTACTATATGTTCTGACCCCCTCCCCACTAGATGTTCTAACCCCCTCCCCACTAGATGTTCTAACCCCCTCCTCACTAGATGATCCAACCCCCTCCCCACTAGATGATCCAGACCCCTCCTCACTAGATGATCCAGACCCCTCCCCACTAGATGATCCAACCCCCTCCTCACTAGATGATCCAGACCCCTCACTCAGACCGCCCCAACCCCTCCCTACTAGACTACCCAGCCCCCTCCTCACTAGATGATCCAGACCCCTCCCCCAGACCCCCCCAACCCCTCCCCACTAGATGATCCAACCCCCTCCCCACTAGATGATCCAGACCCCTCCTCACTTCACGATCCAGACCCCTCCCCCAGACCGCCCCAACCCCTCTCCAATGGATGATCGAACACCTCCTCACTAGATGTTCTAACCCCCTCCCCACTAGATGTTCTAACCCCCTCCCCACTAGATGTTCTAACCCCCTCCCCACTAGATGTTCTAACCCCTCCCCACTAGATGTTCAAATCCCTCCCCACTAGATGTTCTAACCCCCTCCCCACTAGATGTTCTAACCCCCTCCCCACTAGATGTTCCAGCCCACTCCCCACTAGATGTTCTAACCCCTCCCCACTAGATGTTCAAATCCCTCCCCACTAGATGTTCTAACCCCCTCCCCACTAGATGTTCCAGACCCCTCCCCCAGACCGCCCCAACCCCTCTCCAATGGATGATCGAACACCTCCTCACTAGATGTTCTAACCCCCTCCCCACTAGATGTTCCAGCACCCTCCCCACTAGATGTTCAAATCCCTCCCCACTAGATGTTCTAACCCCCTCCCCACTAGATGTTCTAACCCCCTCCCCACTAGATGTTCCAGCCCACTCCCCACTAGATGTTCTAACCCCTCCCCACTAGATGTTCAAATCCCTCCCCACTAGATGTTCTAACCCCGTCCCCACTAGATGTTCCAGACCCCTCCCCCAGACCGCCCCAACCCCTCTCCAATGGATGATCGAACACCTCCTCACTAGATGTTCTAACCCCCTCCCCACTAGATGTTCCAGCACCCTCCTCACTAGATGTTCTATCCCCCTCCCCACTAGATGTTCTAACCCACTCCCCACTAGATGTTCTAAACTTCTCCCTACTAGATGTTCTAACCCCCTCCCCAATAGATGAGCCAACACCCTCCCCACTAGATGCTCCAATCCCCTCCCCACTAGATTATCCAATCCATTCCTCACTAGATGTTCTAACCCCCTCCTCACTAGATGATCCAATCCCCTCCCCACTAGATGCTCCAATCCCCTCCCCACTAGATTATCCAATCCCCTCCTCACTAGATGTTCTAACCCCCTCCCCACTAGATGTTCTAACCCCCTCCCCACTAGATGTTCTAACCCCCTCCCCACTAGATGTTCTAACCCCCTCCTCACTAGATGATCCAACCCCCTCCCCACTAGATGATCCAGACCCCTCCTCACTACATGATCCAGACCCCTCCCCCAGACCGCCCCAACCCCTCTCCAATGGATGATCGAACACCTCCTCACTAGATGTTCTAACCCCCTCCTCACTAGATGTTCTAACCCCCTCCCCACTAGATGTTCTAACCCCCTCCCCACTAGATGTTCTAACCCCCTCCCCACTAGATGTTCTAACCCCCTCCCCACTAGATGTTCTAACCCCCTCCCCACTAGATGTTCTAACCCCTCCCCACTAGATGTTCAAATCCCTCCCCACTAGATGTTCTAACCCCCTCCCCACTAGATGTTCTAACCCCCTCCCCACTAGATGTTCTAACCCCCTCCCCACTAGATGTTCTAACCCCCTCCTCACTAGATGATCCAACCCCCTCCCCACTAGATGATCCAGACCCCTCCTCACTACATGATCCAGACCCCTCCCCCAGACCGCCCCAACCCCTCTCCAATGGATGATCGAACACCTCCTCACTAGATGATCTAACCCCCTCCTCACTAGAAGTTCTAACCCCCTCCCCACTAGATGTTCTAACCCCCTCCCCACTAGATGTTCTAACCCCCTCCCCACTAGATGTTCTAACCCCCTCCCCACTAGATGTTCTAACCCCTCCCCACTAGATGTTCAAATCCCTCCCCACTAGATGTTCTAACCCCCTCCCCAATAGATGAGCCAACACCCTCCTCACTAGATGTTCTAACCCCCTCCCCACGAGATGCTCCAATCTCCTCCCCACTAGATGTTCTAACCCCCTCCTCACTAGATGATCCAATCCCCTCCCCACTAGATGCTCCAATCCCCTCCCCACTAGATTATCCAATCCCCTCCTCACTAGATGTTCTAACCCCCTCCCCACTAGATGTTCTAACCCCCTCCCCACTAGATGTTCTAAACCCCTCCCCACTAGATGTTCTAACCCCCTCCCCACTAGATGTTCTAACCCCCTCCCCACTAGATGTTCTAACCCCCTCCTCACGAGATGATCCAACCCCCTCCCCACTAGATGATCCAGACCCCTCCTCACTACATGATCCAGACCCCTCCCCACTAGATGATCCAACCCCCTCCTCACTAGATGATCCAACCCCCTCCCCACTAGATGCTCCAACCCTCCCCCACTAGATGCTCCAACCCCTCCCCACTAGATTCTCCAAACCCTCCCCACTAGATGTTCCAACCCCTCCCCACGAGATGTTCCAACCCCTCCCCACTAGATGTCCAACCCCCTCCCCACAAACCGCCCAACCCCTCCCCACTAGATGTTCAAACCCCTCCCCACTAGATGTTCCAATTCCTTCCCCACTAGATGTTCCAACCCCTCCCCACTAGATGTCCAACCCCCTCCCCACAAACCGCCCAACCCCTCCCCACTAGATGTTCAAACCCCTCCCCACTAGATGTTCCAATTCCTTCCCCACTAGATGTTCCAATCCCCTCCCCCAAACCGCCCAACCCCTCCCCAAAGGATGTTCAAACACCTCCCCACTAGATGTTACAGCCCCTCCCCACTTGATGTTCCAACCCCACCCGACTAGATTCTCCAACACCCTCCCCACTAGATTCTCCAACCCCCTCCCCACTAGATGTTCCAACCACCTCCCCACGAGATTCTCCAACCCCCTCCCCACTAGATGTTCAACCCCCCCCCCACTAGATGATCCAACACCCTCCCCACTAGATGATCCAACCCCTCCCCACTAGATGTTCTAACCCCCTCCCCACTAGATGTTCTAACCCCCTCCTAACTAGATGTTCTAAACCCCTCCCCACTAGATGTTCTAACCCCCTCCCCACTAGATTATCCAACCCCCTCCCCACTAGATGTTCTAACCCCCTCCTCACTAGATGATCCAACCCCCTCCCCACTAGATGATCCAGACCCCTCCTCACTACATGATCCAGACCCCTCCCCCAGACCGCCCAACCCCTCTCCAATGGATGATCGAACACCTCCTCACTAGATGTTCTAACCCCTCCTCACTAGATGTTCTAACCCCCCTCCCCACTAGATGTCAACCCCCTCCCCACTAGATGTTCTAACCCCCTCCCCACTAGATGTTCTAACCCCTCCCCACTAGATGTTCTAACCCCCTCCCCACTAGATGTTCTACTAACCCCTCCCCACTAGATGTTCAATTCCCTCCCCACTAGATGTTCTAACCCCCTCCCCACTAGATGTTCTAACCCCTCCCCACTAGATGTTCTAACCCCCTCCCCACTAGATGTTCTAACCCCCTCCTCACTAGATGATCCAACCCCCTCCCCACTAGATGATCCAGACCCCTCCTCACTACATGATCCAGACCCCTCCCCCAGACCGCCCCAACCCCTCTCCAATGGATGATCGAACACCTCCTCACTAGATGATCTAACCCCCTCCTCACTAGAAGTTCTAACCCCCTCCCCACTAGATGTTCTAACCCCCTCCCCACTAGATGTTCTAACCCCCTCCCCACTAGATGTTCTAACCCCCTCCCCACTAGATGTTCTAACCCCCTCCTCACTAGATGATCCAACCCCCTCCCCACTAGATGATCCAGACCCCTCCTCACTACATGATCCAGACCCCTCCCCCAGACCGCCCCAACCCCTCTCCAATGGATGATCGAACAGCTCCTCACTAGATGATCTAACCCCCTCCTCACTAGAAGTTCTAACCCCCTCCCCACTAGATGTTCTAACCCCCTCCCCACTAGATGTTCTAACCCCCTCCCCACTAGATGTTCTAACCCCCTCCCCACTAGATGTTCTAACCCCTCCCCACTAGATGTTCAAATCCCTCCCCACTAGATGTTCTAACCCCCTCCCCAATAGATGAGCCAACACCCTCCTCACTAGATGTTCTAACCCCCTCCCCACGAGATGCTCCAATCTCCTCCCCACTAGATGTTCTAACCCCCTCCTCACTAGATGATCCAATCCCCTCCCCACTAGATGCTCCAATCCCCTCCCCACTAGATTATCCAATCCCCTCCTCACTAGATGTTCTAACCCCCTCCCCACTAGATGTTCTAACCCCCTCCCCACTAGATGTTCTAAACCCCTCCCCACTAGATGTTCTAACCCCCTCCCCACTAGATGTTCTAACCCCCTCCCCACTAGATGTTCTAACCCCCTCCTCACGAGATGATCCAACCCCCTCCCCACTAGATGATCCAGACCCCTCCTCACTACATGATCCAGACCCCTCCCCACTAGATGATCCAACCCCCTCCTCACTAGATGATCCAACCCCCTCCCCACTAGATGCTCCAACCCTCCCCCACTAGATGCTCCAACCCCTCCCCACTAGATTCTCCAAACCCTCCCCACTAGATGTTCCAACCCCTCCCCACGAGATGTTCCAACCCCTCCCCACTAGATGTCCAACCCCCTCCCCACAAACCGCCCAACCCCTCCCCACTAGATGTTCAAACCCCTCCCCACTAGATGTTCCAATTCCTTCCCCACTAGATGTTCCAATCCCCTCCCCCAAACCGCCCAACCCCTCCCCAAAGGATGTTCAAACACCTCCCCACTAGATGTTACAGCCCCTCCCCACTTGATGTTCCAACCCCACCCGACTAGATTCTCCAACACCCTCCCCACTAGATTCTCCAACCCCCTCCCCACTAGATGTTCCAACCACCTCCCCACGAGATTCTCCAACCCCCTCCTAACTAGATGTTCTAAACCCCTCCCCACTAGATGTTCCAACCACCTCCCCACGAGATTCTCCAACCCCCTCCCCACTAGATGTTCAACCCCCCCCCCCCCCCACTAGATGATCCAACACCCTCCCCACTAGATGATCCAACCCCCTCCCCACTAGATGTTCTAACCCCCTCCCCACTAGATGTTCTAACCCCCTCCTAACTAGATGTTCTAACCCCCTCCCCACTAGATGTTCTAACCCCCTCCCCACTAGATGTTCTAACCCCTCCCCACTAGATGTTCAAATCCCTCCCCACTAGATGTTCTAACCCCCTCCCCAATAGATGAGCCAACACCCTCCTCACTAGATGTTCTAACCCCCTCCCCACGAGATGCTCCAATCTCCTCCCCACTAGATGTTCTAACCCCCTCCTCACTAGATGATCCAATCCCCTCCCCACTAGATGCTCCAATCCCCTCCCCACTAGATTATCCAATCCCCTCCTCACTAGATGTTCTAACCCCCTCCCCACTAGATGTTCTAACCCCCTCCCCACTAGATGTTCTAAACCCCTCCCCACTAGATGTTCTAACCCCCTCCCCACTAGATGTTCTAACCCCCTCCCCACTAGATGTTCTAACCCCCTCCTCACGAGATGATCCAACCCCCTCCCCACTAGATGATCCAGACCCCTCCTCACTACATGATCCAGACCCCTCCCCACTAGATGATCCAACCCCCTCCTCACTAGATGATCCAACCCCCTCCCCACTAGATGTTCCAACCCTCCCCCACTAGATGCTCCAACCCCTCCCCACTAGATTCTCCAAACCCTCCCCACTAGATGTTCCAACCCCTCCCCACGAGATGTTCCAACCCCTCCCCACTAGATGTCCAACCCCCTCCCCACAAACCGCCCAACCCCTCCCCACTAGATGTTCAAACCCCTCCCCACTAGATGTTCCAATTCCTTCCCCACTAGATGTTCCAATCCCCTCCCCCAAACCGCCCAACCCCTCCCCAAAGGATGTTCAAACACCTCCCCACTAGATGTTACAGCCCCTCCCCACTTGATATTCCAACCCCACCCGACTAGATTCTCCAACACCCTCCCCACTAGATTCTCCAACCCCCTCCCCACTAGATGTTCCAACCACCTCCCCACGAGATTCTCCAACCCCCTCCCCACTAGATGTTCAACCCCCCCCCCCCCACTAGATGATCCAACACCCTCCCCACTAGATGATCCAACCCCCTCCCCACTAGATGTTCTAACCCCCTCCCCACTAGATGTTCTAACCCCCTCCTAACTAGATGTTCTAAACCCCTCCCCACTAGATGTTCTAACCCACTCCCCACTAGATGTTCCAACCCCTCCCCACTAGATGTTCAACCCCCCCCCCACTAGATGATCCAACATCCTCCCCACTAGATGATCCAACCCCCTCCCCACTAGATGTTCTAACCCCCTCCCCACTAGATGTTCTAACCCCCTCCTAACTAGATGTTCTAAACCCCTCCCCACTAGATGTTCTAACCCCCTCCCCACTAGATGATCCAATCCCCTCCCCACTAGATGTTCTAACCCCCTCCTCACTAGATGTTCTAACCCCTCCCCACTAGATGTTCAACCCCCCCCCCACTAGATGATCCAACACCCTCCCCACTAGATGATCCAACCCCCTCCCCACTAGATGTTCTAACCCCCTCCCCACTAGATGTTCTAACCCCCTCCTAACTAGATGTTCTAAACCCCTCCCCACTAGATGTTCTAACCCCCTCCCCACTAGATTATCCAACCCCCTCCCCACTAGATGATCTAACCCCCTCCTCACTAGATGGTCCAACCCCCTCCCCACGAGATGTTCTAACCCCTCCCCAATAGATGTTCTAACCCCCTCCACACTAGATGTTCCAGCACCCTCCTCACTAGATGTTCTAACCCCCTCCCCACTAGATGTTCTAACCCACTCCCCACTAGATGTTCTAAACCCCTCCCCACTAGATGTTCTAACCCCCTCCCCAATAGATGAGCCAACACCCTCCTCACTAGATGTTCTAACCCCCTCCCCACGAGATGCTCCAATCTCCTCCAGATCCCTCCCACAGACCGCCCCAACCCCTCCCCAATGGATGATCGAACACCTCCCCACTAGATGATCTAACCCCCTCCTCACTAGATGTTCTAACCCCTCCCACTAGATGTTCTAACCCCCTCCCCACTAGATGATCCAACACCCTCCCCACTAGATGATCCAACCCCCTCCCCACTAGATGTTCTAACCACCTCCTCACTAGATGTTCTAACCCCTCCCCACTAGATGTTCTAACCCCCTCCTCACTAGATGTTCGAACCATTCCCCACTAGATGTTCTAACCCCATCCCCACTAGATGTTCTAACCCCCTCCCCACTAGATGTTCTAACCCCCTCCCCACTAGATGTTCTAACCCCCCTCCTCACTAGATGTTCTAACCCCCTCCTCACTAGATATTCTAACCCCCTCCCTACTAGATGTTCTAACCCCCTCCCCACTAGATGTTCTAACCCCCTCCCCACTAGATGTTCTAACCCCCTCCTCACTAGATGATCCAACCCACTCCTCACTAGATGATCCAACCCCCTCCCCACTAGATTCTCCAACCCTCCCCCACTAGATGCTCCAACCCCCTCCCCACTAGATGTACTAACCCCCTCCCCACTAGATGATCCAACCCCCTCCCCACTAGATGTTCTAACCCCCTCCCCACTAGATGATCCAACCCCCTCCCCACTAGATGTTCTAACCCCCTCCCCACGAGATGTTCCAACCCCTCCCCACTAAATGTTCCAGCCCCCACCCCACAAACCGCCCAACCCCTCCCCACTAGATGTTCAAACCCCTCCCCACTAGATGTTTCAATTCCTTCCCCACTAGATGATCCAATCCCCTCCCCACAACATGTTCCAGCCCCCCTCCCCCAAACCGCCCCAACCCCTCCCCAAAGGATGTTCTAACCCCCTCCCCACTAGATGTTCTAACCCCCTCCCCACTAGATGTACAAACCCCCTCCCCATTAGATGTTCTAAACCCCTCCCCACTAGATGATCCAACCCCCTCCTCACTAGATGATCCAGACCCCTCCCCCAGACCGCCCCAACCCCTCCCCACTAGATGATCCAACCCACTCCTCACTAGATGATCCAACCCCCTCGCTACTAGATGCTCCAACCCTCCCCCACTAGATGCTCCAACCCCTCCCCACTAGATGTTCCAACCCCTCCCCACAAGATATTCCAACCCCTCCCCACTAGATGTTCCAGCCCCCTCCCCACAAACCGCCCAACCCCTCCCCACTGGATGTTCAAACCTCTCCCCACTAGATGTTCCAATTCCTTCCCCACTAGATGTTCCAATCCCCTCCCCCAAACCGCCCAACCCCTCCCCAAAGGATGTTCAACACCTCCCCACTAGATGTTACAGCCCCTCCCCACTTGATGTTCCAACCCCACCCGACTAGATTCTCCAACACCCTCCCCACTAGATTCTCCAACCCCTTCCCCACTAGATGTTCCAACCACCTCCCCACGAGATTCTCCAACCCCCTCCCCACTAGATGTTCAACCCCCCCCCCCACTAGATGATCCAACACCCTCCCCACTAGATGATCCAACCCCCTCCCCACTAGATGTTCTAACCCCCTCCCCACTAGATGTTCTAACCCCCTCCTAACTAGATGTTCTAAACCCCTCCCCACTAGATGTTCTAACCCACTCCCCACTAGATGTTCCAACCCCTCCCCACTAGATGTTCAACCCCCCCCCCCACTAGATGATCCAACATCCTCCCCACTAGATGATCCAACCCCCTCCCCACTAGATGTTCTAACCCCCTCCCCACTAGATGTTCTAACCCCCTCCTAACTAGATGTTCTAAACCCCTCCCCACTAGATGTTCTAACCCCCTCCCCACTAGATGATCCAATCCCCTCCCCACTAGATGTTCTAACCCCCTCCTCACTAGATGTTCTAACCCCTCCCCACTAGATGTTCAACCCCCCCCCCCACTAGATGATCCAACACCCTCCGCACTAGATGATCCAACCCCCTCCCCACTAGATGTTCTAACCCCCTCCCCACTAGATGTTCTAACCCCCTCCTAACTAGATGTTCTAAACCCCTCCCCACTAGATGTTCTAACCCCCTCCCCACTAGATTATCCAACCCCCTCCCCACTAGATGATCTAACCCCCTCCTCACTAGATGGTCCAACCCACTCCCCACGAGATGTTCTAACCCCTCCCCAATAGATGTTCTAACCCCCTCCACACTAGATGTTCCAGCACCCTCCTCACTAGATGTTCTAACCCCCTCCCCACTAGATGTTCTAACCCACTCCCCACTAGATGTTCAAAACCCCTCCCCACTAGATGTTCTAACCCCCTCCCCAATAGATGAGCCAACACCCTCCTCACTAGATGTTCTAACCCCCTCCCCACGAGATGCTCCAATCTCCTCCAGATCCCTCCCCCAGACCGCCCCAACCCCTCCCCAATGGATGATCGAACACCTCCCCACTAGATGATCTAACCCCCTCCTCACTAGATGTTCTAACCCCTCCCCACTAGATGTTCTAACCCCCTCCCCACTAGATGATCCAACACCCTCCCCACTAGATGATCCAACCCCCTCCCCACTAGATGTTCTAACCCCCTCCCCCACTAGATGTTCTAACCACCTCCTCACTAGATGTTCTAACCCCTCCCCACTAGATGTTCTAACCCCCTCCTCACTAGATGTTCTAACCATTCCCCACTAGATGTTCTAACCCCATCCCCACTAGATGTTCTAACCCCCTCCCCACTAGATGTTCTAACCCCCTCCCCACTAGATGTTCTAACCCCCTCCTCACTAGATGTTCTAACCCCCTCCTCACTAGATATTCTAACCCCCTCCCTACTAGATGTTCTAACCCCCTCCCCACTAGATGTTCTAACCCCCTCCCCACTAGATGTTCTAACCCCCTCCTCACTAGATGATCCAACCCACTCCTCACTAGATGATCCAACCCCCTCCCCACTAGATGCTCCAACCCTCCCCCACTAGATGCTCCAACCCCCTCCCCACTAGATGTACTAACCCCCTCCCCACTAGATGATCCAACCCCCTCCCCACTAGATGTTCTAACCCCCTCCCCACTAGATGATCCAACCCCCTCCCCACTAGATGTTCCAGCCCCCACCCCACAAACCGCCCAACCCCTCCCCACTAGATGTTCAAACCCCTCCCCACTAGATGTTTCAATTCCTTCCCCACTAGATGATCCAATCCCCTCCCCACAACATGTTCCAGCCCCCTCCCCCAAACCGCCCCAACCCCTCCCCAAAGGATGTTCTAACCCCCTCCCCACTAGATGTTCTAACCCCCTCCCCACTAGATGTACAAACCCCCTCCCCATTAGATGTTCTAAACCCCTCCCCACTAGATGATCCAACCCCCTCCTCACTAGATGATCCAGACCCCTCCCCCAGACCGCCCCAACCCCTCCCCACTAGATGATCCAACCCACTCCTCACTAGATGATCCAACCCCCTCCCTACTAGATGCTCCAACCCTCCCCCACTAGATGCTCCAACCCCTCCCCACTAGATGTTCCAACCCCTCCCCACAAGATATTCCAACCCCTCCCCACTAGATGTTCCAGCCCCCTCCCCACAAACCGCCCAACCCCTCCCCACTGGATGTTCAAACCTCTCCCCACTAGATGTTCCAATTCCTTCCCCACTAGATGTTCCAATCCCCTCCCCACTAGATTTTCTAACCCCCTCCCCACTAGATGTTCTAACCCCCTCCTCACTAGATGATCCAACCCCCTCCCCACTAGATGTTCTAACCCCCTCCCCACTAGATGTTCTAACCCCCTCCCCATGAGATGTTCCAACCCCTCCCCACTAGATGTTCCAGCCCCCTCCCCACAAACCGCCCAACCCCTCCCCACTAGATGTTCAAACCCCTCCCCACTAGATGTTCCAATTCCTTCCCCACTAGATGTTCCAATCCCCTCCCCACAACATGTTCCAGCCCCCTCCCCCAAACCGGCCCAACCCCTCCCCAAAGGATGTACAAACACCTCCCCACTAGATGTTCCAACCCCTCCCCACTAGATGTTCTAACCCCCTCCTCACTAGATGTTCTAACCATTCCCCACTAGATGTTCTAACCCCCTCCCCACTAGATGTTCTAAACCCCTCCCCACTGGATGTTCTAACCCCCTCCACACTAGATGATCCAACCCCCTCCCCACTAGATGATCCAACCCCCTCCACACTAGATGTTCTAACCCCCTCCCCACTAGATGTTCTAACCCCCTCCCCACTAGATGTTCTAACCCCCTCCTCACTAGATGTTCTAACCCCCTCCTCACTAGATATTCGAACCCCCTCCCTACTAGATGCTCTAACCCCCTCCCCACTAGATGTTCTAACCCCCTCCCCACTAGATGTTCTAACCCCCTCCTCACTAGATGATCCAACCCCCTCCCCACTAGATGATCCAGACCCCTCCTCACTAGATGATCCAGACCCCTCCCCACTAGATGATCCAACCCCTCCTCACTAGATGATCCAGACCCCTCCCTCAGACCTCCCCAACCCCTCCCTACTAGATTATCCAGCCCCCTCCTCACTAGATGATCCAGACCCCTCCCCCAGACCCCCACCAACCCCTCCCCACTAGATGATCCAACCCACTCCTCACTAGATGATCCAACCCCCTCCCCACTAGATGCTCCAACCCTCCCCCACTAGATGCTCCAACCCCCTCCCCACTAGATGTACTAACCCCCTCCCCACTAGATGATCCAACCCCCCTCCCCACTAGATGTTCTAACCCCCTCCCCACTAGATGATCCAACCCCCTCCCCACTAGATGTTCTAACCCCCCTCCCCACTAGATGTTTCTAACCACCTCCTCACTAGATGTTCTAACCCCTCCCCACTAGATGTTCTAACCCCCCTCCTCACTAGATGTTCTAACCATTCCCCACTAGATGTTCTAACCCCATCCCCACTAGATGTTCTAACCCCCTCCCCACTAGATGTTCTAACCCCCTCCCCCACTAGATGTTCTAACCCCTCCTCACTAGATGTTCTAACCCCCTCCTCACTAGATATTTCTAACCCCCCTCCCTACTAGATGTTCTAACCCCCTCCCCACTAGAGTTTCTAACCCCCTCCCCACTAGATGTTCTAACCCCCCTCCTCACTAGATGATCCAACCCACTCCTCACTAGATGATCCAACCCCCTCCCCACTAGATGCTCTCCAACCTCCCCCCCACTAGATGCTCCAACCCCTCCCCACTAGATGTACAACCCCCTCCCCACTAGATGATCCAACCCCCTCCCCACTAGATGTTCTAACCCCCTCCCCACTTAGATGATCCAACCCCCTCCCCACTAGATGTTCCAGCCCCCACCCCACAAACCGCCCAACCCCTCCCCACTAGATGTTCAAACCCCTCCCCACTAGATGTTTCAATTCCTTCCCCACTAGATGATCCAATCCCCTCCCCACAACATGTTCCAGCCCCCTCCCCCAAACCGCCCCCAACCCCTCCCCAAAGGATGTTCTAACCCCCTCCCCACTAGATGTTCTAACCCCCTCCCCACTAGATGTACAAACCCCCTCCCCATTAGATGTTCTAAACCCCTCCCCACTAGATGATCCAACCCCCTCCTCACTAGATGATCCAGACCCCTCCCCCAGACCGCCCCAACCCCTCCCCACTAGATGATCCAACCCACTCCTCACTAGATGATCCAACCCCCTCCCTACTAGATGCTCCAACCCTCCCCCACTAGATGCTCCAACCCCTCCCCACTAGATGTTCCAACCCCTCCCCACAAGATATTCCAACCCCTCCCCACTAGATGTTCCAGCCCCCTCCCCACAAACCGCCCAACCCCTCCCCACTGGATGTTCAAACCTCTCCCCACTAGATGTTCCAATTCCTTCCCCACTAGATGTTCCAATCCCCTCCCCACTAGATTTTCTAACCCCCTCCCCACTAGATGTTCTAACCCCCCTCCTCACTAGATGATCCAACCCCCTCCCCACTAGATGTTCTAACCCCCTCCCCACTAGATGTTCTAACCCCCTCCCCATGAGATGTTCCAACCCCTCCCCACTAGATGTTCCAGCCCCCTCCCCACAAACCGCCCAACCCCTCCCCACTAGATGTTCAAACCCCTCCCCACTAGATGTTCCAATTCCTTCCCCACTAGATGTTCCAATCCCCTCCCCACAACATGTTCCAGCCCCCTCCCCCAAACCGGCCCCAACCCCTCCCCAAAGGATGTACAAACACCTCCCCACTAGATGTTCCAAACCCCTCCCCACTAGATGTTCTAACCCCCTCCTCACTAGATGTTCTAACCATTCCCCACTAGATGTTCTAACCCCCTCCCCACTAGATGTTCTAAACCCCTCCCCACTGGATGTTCTAACCCCCTCCACACTAGATGATCCAACCCCCTCCCCACTAGATGATCCAACCCCCTCCACACTAGATGTTCTAACCCCCTCCCCACTAGATGTTCTAACCCCCTCCCCACTAGATGTTCTAACCCCCTCCTCACTAGATGTTCTAACCCCCTCCTCACTAGATATTCGAACCCCCTCCCTACTAGATGCTCTAACCCCCTCCCCACTAGATGTTCTAACCCCCTCCCCACTAGATGTTCTAACCCCCTCCTCACTAGATGATCCAACCCCCTCCCCACTAGATGATCCAGACCCCTCCTCACTAGATGATCCAGACCCCTCCCCACTAGATGATCCAACCCCCTCCTCACTAGATGATCCAGACCCCTCCCTCAGACCTCCCCAACCCCTCCCTACTAGATTATCCAGCCCCCTCCTCACTAGATGATCCAGACCCCTCCCCCAGACCCCCACCAACCCCTCCCCACTAGATGATCCAACCCACTCCTCACTAGATGATCCAACCCCCTCCCCACTAGATGCTCCAACCCTCCCCCACTAGATGCTCCAACCCCCTCCCCACTAGATGTACTAACCCCCTCCCCACTAGATGATCCAACCCCCTCCCCACTAGATGTTCTAACCCCCTCCCCACTAGATGATCCAACCCCCTCCCCACTAGATGTTCTAACCCCTCCCCACTAGATGTTCCAACCCCTCCCCACGAGATGTTCCAACCCCTCCCCACTAGATGTTCCAGCCCCCACCCCACAAACCGCCCAACCCCTCCCCACTAGATGATCAAACCCCTCCCCACTAGATGTTTCAATTCCTTCCCCACTAGATGTTCCAATCCCCTCCCCACAACATATTCCAGCCCCCTCCCCCAAACCGCCCCAACCCCTCCCCACAAGATATTCCAACCCCTCCCCACTAGATGTTCCAGCCCCTTCCCCACTGGATGTTCAAACCTCTCCCCACTAGATGTTCCAATTCCTTCCCCACTAGATGTTCCAATCCCCTCCCCACTAGATTTTCTAACCCCCTCCCCACTAGATTTTCTAACCCCCTCCTCACTAGATGATCCAACCCCCTCCCCACTAGATTTTCTAACCTCCTCCCCACTAGATGTTCTAACCCCCTCCTCACTAGATGATCCAACCCCCTCCCCACTAGATGTTCTAACCCCCTCCCCACTAGATGATCCAACCCCCTCCCCACTAGATGTTCTAACCCCCTCCCCACGAGATGTTCCAACCCATCCCCACTAGATGTTCCAGCCCCCTCCCCACAAACCGCCCAACCCCTCCCCACTAGATGTTCAAACCCCTCCCCACTAGATGTTCCAATTCCTTCCCCACTAGATGTTCCAATCCCCTCCCCACAACATGTTCCAGCCCCCTCCCCCAAACCGGCCCAACCCCTCCCCAAAGGATGTTCCAACCCCTCCCCAAAGGATGTACAAACACCTCCCCACTAGATGTTCCAACCCCTCCCCACTAGATGTTCCAACCACCTCCCCACTAGATGTTACAGCCCCTCCCCACTAGATGTTCCAACCACCTCCCCACTAGATGTTTTAACCCCCTCCTCACTAGATGTTCTAACCCCTCCCCACTAGATGTTCTAACCCCCTCCCCACTAGATGATCCAACCACCTCCCCACTAGATGTTCCAGTCCCCTCCCCACTAGATGTTCCAGTCCCCTCCCCACTAGATGATCCAACCCCCTCCCCACTAGATGTTCAAGTCCCCTCCCCACTACATGTTCCAGACCCCTCCCCCAGACCGCCCCAACCCCTCCCCTAGACCACCCCAACCCCTCCTCACTAGATGATCCAACCCCCTCCCCATTAGATGCTGCAATCTTCCCCCACTAGATGCTCCAACCCCTCCCCACTAGATGCTCCAACAACCTCCCCACTAGATATTCCAGCCACCTCCCCACTAGATGTTCCAACCCCTCCCCATGAGATGTTCCAACCCCTCCCCACTAGATGGTCCAGCCCCCTCCCCACTAGATGTTCCAGTCCCCTCTCCACTAGATGTTCCAACCACCTCCCCACTATATATATTCCAGTTCCCTCCCCACTAGATGTTCCAGCCCCCTCCCCACTAGATGATCCAGTCCCCTCCCCACTAGATGTTCCAACCACCTCCCCACTAGATATATTCCAGTCCCCTCCCCACTAGATGTTCCAGCCCCCTCCCCACTAGATGTTCCAGCCCCCTCCCCACTAGATGTTCCAACCACCTCCCCACTAGATATATTCCAGTCCCCTCCCCACTAGATGTTCCAGCCCCCTCCCCACTAGATGTTCCAGCCCCCTCCCAACTAGATGTTCCAGTCCCCTCCCCACTAGATGATCCAGCCCCCTCCCCACTAGATGTTCCAGCCCCCCTCCCCACTAGATGTTCCAGCCCCCTCCCCACTAGATGTTCCAACCACCTCCCCACTAGATATATTCCAGTCCCCTCCCCACTAGATGTTCCAGCCCCCTCCCTACTAGATGTTCCAGCCCCCTCCCCACTAGATGTTCCAGTCCCCTCCCCACTAGATGTTCCAGCCCCCTCCCCACTAGATGTTCCAGTCCCCTCCCCACTAGATGTTCCAGCCCCCTCCCCACTAGATGTTCCAGCCCCCTCCCCACTAGATGTTCCAGCCCCCTCCCCACTAGATGTTCCAACCACCTCCCCACTAGATATATTCCAGTCCCCTCCCCACTAGATGTTCCAGCCTCCTCCCCAATAGATATCCCCTCAACATAGACCTGTATATAGCTTGAATTCTTCTTGCATTTCACTGTACTGTTTTACACCTGCTGTATCCTGTGCATGTGACAAACAAACATTGAACTTGAAGAGATGCCCCAGCCTTTCCACATTACAGTAGATGCTTATCCAGCCCCACACTAGATGCTTTATCCAGGCCTGCTCACCAGTCAGCCAGCCCCCTCACCACTAGATACTCCAGCCCCCTCCCCACTAGATGCTCCATCCAGCCGGCCCTTACCCTCCTCGTTAGATGCTCCCTCTAGTTACTGTCTTAATTAACACCTACAGTAGCTACTGCGGCTATAATAATATAATCGCTTTTCCTGTTTCTGGAAATCCCTTTGAAATTACACAGGATTAAGGAAAGTTGGTTGCTAAATTAGTATGTACATCAGTAATTTAATTGCATCTGAGGCTATTAATTAACAAGGTGCCTTCTTAATAGTTAATGTATAATTGCTATTAATTAACCAGCGGTCCTGATAAAGTGTCACCAAAATCAAACAAAAACAATTAGCATCCGGAGGTAAGTGTCTTTTAAAAGGCTCATTATAAAGACTAGAGGTAGTATACAGTAGTAGTTAGAAAGATAACAAACCCAGCGTAGATGTTCATTTGGTGGGAGAAATAATAAACAGTTGACATCCATAAGGGAATTAACATTCATTAATTAGGGGGCTAAACCCATTGTAACATAATAAATATTGTTGAAGATCTGTCCCTTCCAGCAAAGTTGTTTCAGTTCTATTAGAAGTGGATTTCTAGCTGGATATAGAATTTCAACAGTTGAAACTTTTTTTTGATTATATTATTGTTGAATTTGATTGTTTACAGATGATATCCATTGAATTGGGGCGGCAGGGTAGCCTAGTGGTTAGAGCATTGGGCTAGTAACCGGAAGGTTGCAAGTTCAAATCCCCAAGCTGACAAGGTACAAGTCTGTCGTTCTGCCCCTGAGCAGGCAGTTAACCCACAGTTCCTAGGCTGTCATTGAAAATAAGAATTTGTTCTTAACTGACTTGCCTAGTTAAATAAAGGAAAAATTTAATTGGATACTATAATATTCTATTGGATTCTGTTGGATAATTCCTACTATGAAGAAATAACATCACCCCATAAGTCATACCATGTATTCATGATTTATAAATAAGCATACTTAACTGCCTATAAACCTTAATATAAGGTGTTGCGAGATCTTGTACAATGTTATGGAATAAAGTGTATAAGGTACCTTATTGTAAAGTGGTATGAAATCTAATGAGTGTTTTTGTTGCCTGGGCAGGCTCCCTGGGCAGGCTCCCTGGGCAGGCTCACAGGCTTGCTCTTCTCTTCAACTTGTGTAGTAGAAGACTTTCCTATGCAAATGTAATCATCTCAAAAGCTCATGTTTGAGGAGTCTCCGTTTGCAGTGTCACATGGTATAAATACAACAGGTCATAACTTAGACCTCAGTGAACAGCCATGACTAATATTTAAATACACTGAGAGGAAACTAGCAGCTTTCATGTTTGAGTTAATGCCTCCCTAAAGCCTATTCAAGGGAAATAACACCAACATTTTAGTTGTTAATTTTATCTGGTATAAATCTGTGGGCTAGTTGGGTTTTTGCTCTACAGATCTACGCATGAAGCCGTGTTCATAAAAAATGAACGGGGTGGAAGGTTGAGAAACTACACGGATCTTGAACATGAAACTTTAAACAAGCCAGCCTATTATTTGCTGAGCAATATTACCGTGAATACAAATGACACCACAACCTCAATTTTGTGCTCTGTGAGAGGAGTGGTGCAAAGTTAAGTGTTAAGTGTTATTCTACAGCAAGTGCTTGTTTGGTCTCAGTTTCAGTCGTATCACAATGTCAACAGTCATGCTGTTTAGTGTTGGATGGGGTAAAATAATATTTGGTCTACCATCCAGGAGAAAAATTATGCAGAGAAAAACCTTTATTCCATGAATGATGTTTTACAATAGAAATGTTCACCCCAAGCAGCTGTTGCCTTACTTTACATTAAGTACATCAGGAACAATAGTGTAGGCTACAGTACAGTACAGTAAGCAGACACTTGCTACCTATCAACCCTCTAATAAAACTAGACTGGTACGCCAGACTGAATGCCAAGTGAAACAATGGTGAGCATTGCATCCCACTGAAAATTATTAAAGTGTACCATTCGTTCAGCACAGCCTTTCAGGTAAAAATAACCACTCCATTCAGTCTTAATTCCCTCTGTTTTCCCTGTAGCCTTCCACCTCCTTTCTACAGAGAGACAGGAAGGCAGGGATGTGTTATGTTATGGGACCTCGGGGAGCACTGGGGTATTTTACTCAGGCAGTGACTGAGGCGGCCCGTTGGGAATACAGTAGGATCTGTGTGAGTATGTAACTCATTAGTTCAGTTATGTAATTTGGTATCAGTGATAATCCTTAAGGACCGGCAAGTTAACACACCTCAGCAACAAGAGACAAAGTCATCAACAAGCAGCCAAGTAACTACAGTACAGCACAAGCTGTTAATTGCTCAGCCCCATATACTGTATGTATGACTGTTCCTCTATGGCATTTAGAGAGAGGAGCAAACTATATTTCACAAAATACTGTAGCATCCACTTTGGTCAGTGGCAATAGATGTTGATGATGTAATTAATAGCTGGATTGATATTTTAGTTAAATAATAAAAACAAGGATATATTCCACTGTAGCCCAACCAACCTGAATTCATGAGCTGAAGCTATGAGGAATCACGTTAGGGTCTTGGGGATGGATGACTGGCTCAGAAGGCGACAGGTTCAACCCTTCCACACTTGACCCTCGTCTATGGCCCTCTTCCACTTCAGCCCAACCTGCAGCAGTGAACAGGAAGAGGAGAAAGGGTGTCAGTATCATTCACCTTGACACACGTAGTCCAATAACAACGTACAACATAACAGCAGTTAACCTTTACAACACACTTATTGATCTGTCCTGTGGTTATCAGGCTGCGATCAGAGCTCGTGGCTCAGCTTAGCTCTGCTTCAGGCTCTTTGAATTCACTCAGCAGCAATATGTCAGAGACAATGACATCCAGACTCACGACCAGTTACTTGTTTTCCATGTAACGTTCTCCCAAGCTTTCAGTGGAACAATGGAATGATATCTATATCTCTTTCTGGGTTCCATGAGACTGATAGATGTACAATGAGATATCATCTGAACACAAGAGAGCGAATTGATTAAGAAAAAATGCCTGAACCACCTTTATGATTTTTCACTGATGAGATGAAAGAGTCTCTCCACACATTCAAAATATCAGAGGATTCTCTGATGTATTAAAGAAAAACAGTAAGATATCATTTAACAATTAACTTAATTAAATCTTGTTTTGTCTCCGTTAACCTATTCCCTAAATAAATACAGTAGAGCATGTGAATGACTGTGTGTGTGTGTGTGTGTGTGTGTGTGTGTGTGTGTGTGTGTGTGTGTGTGTGTGTGTGTGTGTGTGTGTGTGTGTGTGTGTGTGTGTTAAAAAGCCCTGTTATGTAGCTGTTATGTGTAATGTGGAGGTTGGAGTTGTCCCTCCCTGAAACCACTCAGGAAGTGTAGGATACTCAGTGGATGTGGAACTTGACATTGTAGCTCAGGCTCACATACAGTATGACATATAGTCAACCTATCACGCCAGTTTAGACAGTAAGATGACAATAATGATGATGATGATGATGATGATGACGACGAAGAGGAGGAGGATTGGGTTTGGGGGATGGTGGGGGGCAGAGGTGAAACAGTCTTTCAACCCCCCTTTATATTTTATTAATGCGAGTATATATTTTTTGTAGCAATATCAATTAATTTCTGGGTAACAATTAGGTGCCTTACTGAAATAGATTTCCATTCAAATGGGCAAAAATGGCTTTTTAGAAAAAATAACTATTTGTCAAGCAATAATTTTGCTAGGAATGTCTGGAAATGGTCTGAATGGAGAGGTTGAAAAACAGAAAACTAGATGTTATTGCCAGAGAGGGTTGGAACTCTTATTGGTCCATTAATCAATCTTCCGCATGGTGATGTCATCATGGAAAGCCAAAACTCCCGCCCATTCAAACCTGCTGATTGGAAGGTTCTGTGTAGATTGTATTTTCAACCAGCAACCACCAAGAAAAGACACTGTTCAAATGTTGTAACATATTTACAGTGTTAGTGTCATTAATCTGTTGTACAATATGATACAAAACACAGGAATTTGACTGCACTGGACCTTTAAGAAATCAGATCTATTTCCCCTTTCCTTCTGGTCGGCATTCCCCTCCTGCTCTGTAGCTGAGTGAACAGGGCTGCATACAGAACAGGGCTGCATACAGAACAGGGCTGCTTACAGAACAGGGCTGCATACAGAACAGGGCTGCTTACAGAACAGGGCTGCATACAGAACAGGGCTGCTTACAGAACAGGGCTGCATACAGAACAGGGCTGCTTACAGAACAGGGCTGCATACAGAACAGGGCTGCTTACAGAACAGGGCTGCATACAGAACAGGGCTGCATACAGAACAGGGCTGCTTACAGAACAGGGCTGCATACAGAACAGGGCTGCTTACAGAACAGGGCTGCATACAGAACAGGGCTGCATACAGAACAGGGCTGCTTACAGAACAGGGCTGCATACAGAACAGGGCTGCATACAGAACAGGGCTGCATACAGAACAGGGCTACATACCGAACAGGGCTGCATACAGAACAGGGCTGCTTACAGAACAGGGCTGCATACAGAACAGGGCTGCTTACAGAACAGGGCTGCATACAGAACAGGGCTGCGGGCAGCTGAAATACAATTCTGGAGGTTTTATCAACCTTCCAGTCCCTCCTCTCTACCTTCTCTTCCTCTGTATCTTCTGCTAAAGCCACTTTCAATCACTACATTTCAAGCTTCTGCCTCTAACCCTAGGAAACTATTTTCCAGCTCTCTACCCTCCTTAATCCTCCACCCCCTCCCACTTTAGCCTCCCTCTCTGCGGATGACTTTGTCAACCCCCTTTGAAAAGAAGGTTGACGACATCCGTTCGTCATTCACTCAGCCTATTGAGCCCACTTGTCTCACTCACACAGAACTACCCTACGCCTTGACCTCTTTCCCCCCTCTTTCCCCCCTCTCTCTCCAGATGAAATCCTGCAACTAGAGAGGCCATCTGACAACCTTCCCGCTTGACCCCATCCCCTCCTCCCCTCATCAACTCATCCCTGACCACTGGCCGAGTCCCCTTTGACTTATAAATTAAGAAACAAACACTCGACTCCTCTGAAGTCAAAATCTACGGCCTGGTATCCCTTCTTTCTTTTCTCTCCAAAACACTTGAGTGTGCTGTCTCTGACCAACTCTCTCGCTATCGCTCTCAGAATGACCTTCTTGACCCTAACCAGTCAGGCTTCAAGATGCGTCACTCAACCGAGACTGCTCTGCTCGGTGTCACGGAGGCTCACCTCACAGCCAAAGATGACTCTCTCCTCTGTTCTCATCCACCTAGATCTATCCGCTGCCTTCAACACGTGAATCAAATCAAAGAACATTGTATTTGTCACATGCGCCAAATACAACAGGTACCGTGAAATGCTTACTTACAAGCCCTTAATCCATGTGAGATCCTTCTTTCCACCCTCTCAGGGCTGGGCGTCTCAGGCTCTGCACACTCTTGGATTGCACCCTATCTGGCAGGTGACGTGGAGAGAATCTGTGTCTGCACCACGTACTCTCACTACTGGTGTCCCCCAGGTCTCATTTTTAGGCCCTCTCCTCTTCTCGCTATACACCAAGTCACTCTTCTCTGTCATATCGTCACATGGTCTCTCCTATCATTGCTATGCGGATGACACTCAACTAACTTTCTCCTTCCTGCCTTCTGACACCCAGGAGGTGACATACATCTCTGGGTGCCAGACCGATATCTCAACTTGGATGTCGGCCCACCACCTCAAGCTCAACCTCGACAAGACATAGCTGGTCTACCTCCTGGGAAAAGCCTTCCCGCTCCAAGACCTTTCCATCACGGTTGACAACTCCACCATGTCCCCTAGTGCAGAGTGCAAAGAACCTTGGCGAGACCCTGGACAACACCCTGTCACTCTCTGCAAACATCAAAGCAGTGACTTACTCCTGCAGGTTCATGCTCTATAACATCTGTAGAGTACAACCCTACTTCACACAGGAAACGGTGCAGGTCCTAATCCAGACACTTGTCTTCTCCCGTCTGGACTACTGCAGCTCTCTGCAACACCCGCCTGGTGTTCAAACTTCCCAAGTTGTCCCATCTCACCCCACTCCTCCGCACACTTCACTGGCTTCCAGTCCAAGCTCGAATCCACTACAACACCATGGTACTTGCCTACGAAGCAGCAAGAGGAACTGCCCCTTACTACATTCAGGCTATGCTCAAACCGTACACCCCAACCCGTTCTGCAACCTCTAGTCTCCTGGCACTCCCACCCCTACAGGAGGGCAGCTCCCACTCAGCCCAGTCCAAGCTCTTCTCTGTCCTGGCACCCCAATGGTGCAACCAGCTTCCCCCTGAATCTAGGACAGCAGAGTCCCTGTCCATCTTTCAAAAACATCTGAAACCCTACCTCTTCAAAGAGTATTTTAAATACAACACCCACAACATCCCCTCACACCCCCTCCTCACCCCCCAAAAAGCATTTTGTTAACTACTGTAACACTTGCACTTGATTTTTCACCCTTTACTAGCTCTGACTTTGCTGATAGCTACTTTATTGAGGACAAATGTACCTACTATGACTGTATGTGGTTGTCCCACCAAGCTATCTTATGGTGAATTCACTAACAAAGTCGCACTGGATAAGAGCGTCTGCTAAATGACTAAAATGTAAATGTAAATTATAGTAAAAGGGGGAATGAAACCCAGGATGGCTCATTACAGTGTAACAATGATAGAAGCAAAAACCAGAGTTATCAAATGTGCTGTGGCCTACATGCCGATAATAGATATGTGTGTAGTGTCTAGGGAAATACCATTTCAATATAACTTTTAACTGGATATCTCAAAGCTGAAATTAAACATCCATTCTAATTGAATACCTGGTCCAAATTGCACTCACACCCACACCATTATAAATCATCAGGAATCACTTGTACAATACTGCCTCTCTCCTAACCTGCATTACAAACACAGTGGAAGGCTTTTTAAACCTCTGATAAAAGTTAATAAATTACCTGGATTTCTAAATTAATGGCCGGCCGCCTGCCTGGCGGAGATATCATTGTGTTTCATGAATATTTTGATTTTGTGATTAGATCAAAATGCTGTGAATTCCTAAACAGCGCCATGCCCAAGCTCTCACTGATCATAAACTCTTCTCTTTAAAAAAATATAAATACATTCTATTCCTTGCAAATCTGCTGATATGGAATAATTAGAAATGCGTTTGGCAGTATTTTTCCCTCCTGTAACATTTGCATGACTTTAGATCTCAACCCAGTGATCTCCAAGCAGACGGAAAATAAAATGTATGTTTTGTGCAACGACGACTCCCCAAAATGTACCTTGCTGAGTGAGATAATGGATTATATTGTGATGTTAAAGAGGCTTGTATTTACAAAAAGAAACAAAGGCGAGCGGCTCGGTCTCCAGTCCTGGGAGACATTGATTAGACACTTCCTGTCAGTCCTATTCAGCTGCTGTGTCGCTGGCATCCCAGCTCATCTGCTTCTAGACATGATAGGGATCAAATAGTTGCTGCTATGCTCATTGTCATAGCATTAAGTTGTATGAAATATTAGTGTGTGTGTGTGTGGGGGGGGGGGGGGGGGGGGACAATAGACAAACTTTGACTTAATAACATTCTCGCCACGGCTACATTCCTTCACACTTTACAATGAATTTCTCTCTCTCACAAGAATAGGCCTATGAAACACACACGTGCAAACACATGCGCGCACACACAAACACAGGTGCACACCAATACACACAAACACAGAAGGTATGTTAAATAATTTAAGTCTCAGTGGAACTCACACAACATTCTGTGCTGTCCTCTACACTGCCATGGGGTTTTGTGCTGTCCTCTACACTGCCATGGGGTTTTGTGCTGTCCTCTACACTGCCATGGGGTTTTGTGCTGTCCTCTACACTGCCATGGGGTTTTGTGCTGTCCTCCACACTGCCATGGGGTTTTGTGCTGTCCTCTACACTGCCATGGGGTTTTGTGCTGTCCTCTACACTGCCATGGGGTTTTGTGCTGTCCTCTACACTGCCATGGGGTTTTGTGCTGTCCTCTACACTGCCATGGGGTTTTGTGCTGTCCTTTACACTGCCATGGGGTTTTGTGCTGTCCTCTACACTGCCATGGGGTTTTGTGCTGTCCTCTACACTGCCATGGGGTTTTGTGCTGTCCTCTACACTGCCATGGGGTTTTGTGCTGTCCTCTACACTGCCATGGGGTTTTGTGCAATGCATTCACTTTTAGATGAATGTGTGACTTCACATATAAGTTAGCTACAGTACACGTTCAAACATGGCAGGAAACTGGTATAGTCTGTGTATGGGCGTGCATGTGTGTGTGTGCGTGTGAGTGTGTGTGAAAGCATGCATTTGTGTGTGTGCGTGCGTGCGTGTGTGTGTGTGTTCCCAGCAGCTGCACTGGGCCCATGGGACAGGCCTGTGTAGATTGGGTCTCTTCAACCAGTAGCTCATTAGTGGGAGTGAAAAGAATCCACACAGATGGCTGTCAACGTTCTAAAAAGTCGGCTGTATGAGACATGTCAATTGAGGTTTAAGTTCCTTCTGCTTGTTCTTATGACATTGCAGTATTCAAGCAGTATTTGTTTATTCCCCACCAAAACTACAAAAACATGGGAGCTCTGTAACTTCTGAAAATGTGTTGTCTAATGAGCGCTCAGAGTACTGAGCAGGAGTCTGTACTTGGTACTTGTCATTCAGCACCACAAATTACTCGCTCTAACTTGACATGTTTTCAGTGGTACAGATGATGTGCTCGTCTGTTCAGGAAACACTGGGAATAGGACCGCATTTAACTGGAAATAATGACAAGCAGTCCAGCAAGGCACCAGTGGGAATCAATTAGATTGTTTACCTGTCCGAGTTGAGATGGAGGCCGTGGTACTTTAACAGTGGCTCATCACACAATTACACTAACCTGTACTCTCCATTACCTAATGAACACGTCTACATCTGTTACAGTAATTATATCATGGACATTTGCTCTACCTCTTGAGTCTCTGACCAGTAAAAGGTAACAGTGGTAACAAACAGTCATGATGATCTGTGATTTGACTATAATATGACTGTAGAAATATACATCCTTTTCAAGAGCAACCCCAGTAATATAGGATAGAGGGAGGTTGTATTTTCCTAACAAAATGAGGTGGTTAGGGGATAGCAATAATGTATACTGAATATGCTTTGGTTAATGTACATCAATGTTGATCGGTTTAATGTTGTACATTTCCTTTTCATCAGTAACTATAGTAGTCCTGACCTAGTGGTATTGTATTGGACACAGTAAAAGGCTGGGGAGTGTACACTACTGTAGGGTACGGTAAGGCTTTCCAACCCTGTTCGTGGAGAGATACCTCTTCTGTAGGTTTTCGTTCCAACCCCAGCTGTAACTGACCTGATTCAGCTTATCAACCAGCTAATAATTAGACCAGGTGTGCTAGATTAGGGTTTAGGAGAGAAGACCTACAGAACAGTAGCTCTGTAGGACAGAGTCTGGGTGAAGAGTTGGACAAGTCAGAGATGCTGTGATACTAACACACCGACTCACCGACACGTAGACCATTATAACTGACCTAGTTGTGAAGCTGGCAACTTTTCTCTCCTCCAGCCAAGTCTAAAAACAACCCACCGGCCAGTTTTAGACCCGTCTCCACTGCAGCTCTGTCACTTAGAGTGACAATGACAAGACCCTGTTGAAGTCTGTCCTCCATAAACACTGTGTACTGTAAGCACCGTTGGTTCCCCGGCCCTGTCTGCCGTTTCACTCATCCGTTCCCTAAAATGACTAACTAATCATCCTTCAAATGTTAATACTCCTTTTTTTATTTGTCTAATTTACCAAACAATTCTATTCTGTTAGCTATAACAGCAAAAGTATCCCACATTATTTGTTGTTGACAAAGCTAGCATGGTCTTGCATGAGAAAAGAACAGGTAAGTATAGCTAGCTAGCTAGTATCAGTATGTAAACCAATAGCTCTCAAAAACCTTATTATCCATAGGGTTTTCAATTCCGAGGCTGTGTTTTAATGTTTAGAAAAGTCAATAATCATTGCTGCGAAACATTTTTTTTTGTAAACATATGCTGATATGCCCCTTAACTTTCCTATCAGCAAGAAATAATCTTCAAAAAAAAAACTTACTGTAGCAGCTTTACACAGATACTTACTGTAGCAGCTTTACACAGATACTTACTGTAGCAGCTTTACACAGATACTTACTGTAGCAGCTTTACACAGATACTTACTGTAGCAGCTTTACACAGATACTTACTGTAGCAGCTTTACACAGATACTTACTGTAGCAGCTTTACACAGATACTTACTGTAGCAGCTTTACACAGATACTTACTGTAGCAGCTTTACACAGATACTTACTGTAGCAGCTTTACACAGATACTTACTGTAGCAGCTTTACACAGATACTTACTGTAGCAGCTTTACACAGATACTTACTGTAACAGCTTTACACAGATACTTACTGTAGCAGCTTTACACAGATACTTACTGTAGCAGCTTTACACAGATACTTACTGTAGCAGCTTTACACAGATACTTACTGTAGCAGCTTTACACAGATACTTACTGTAGCAGCTTTACACAGATACTTACTGTAGCAGCTTTACACAGATACTTACTGTAGCAGCTTTACACAGATACTTACTGTAGCAGCTTTACACAGATACTTACTGTAGCAGCTTTACACAGATACTTACTGTAGCAGCTTTACACAGATACTTACTGTAGCAGCTTTACACAGATACTTACTGTAGCAGCTTTACACAGATACTTACTGTAGCAGCTTTACACAGATACTTACTGTAGCAGCTTTACACAGATACTTACTGTAGCAGCTTTACACAGATACTTACTGTAGCAGCTTTACACAGATACTTACTGTAGCAGCTTTACACAGATACTTACTGTAGCAGCTTTACACAGATACTTACTGTAGCAGCTTTACACAGATACTTACTGTAGCAGCTTTACACAGATACTTACTGTAGCAGCTTTACACATATACTTACTGTAACAGCTTTACACAGATACTTACTGTAGCAGTTTACACAGATACTTACTGTAGCAGCTTTACACAGATACTTACTGTAGCAGCTTTACACAGATACTTACTGTAGCAGCTTTACACAGATACTTACTGTAGCAGCTTTACACAGATACTTACTGTAGCAGCTTTACACAGATACTTACTGTAGCAGCTTTACACAGATACTTACTGTAGCAGCTTTACACAGATACTTACTGTAGCAGCTTTACACAGATACTTACTGTAGCAGCTTTACACAGATACTTACTGTAGCAGCTTTACACAGATACTTACTGTAGCAGCTTTACACAGATACTTACTGTAGCAGCTTTACACAGATACTTACTGTAGCAGCTTTACACAGATACTTACTGTACGCTGTGTGCCTCTAGTTGATGAACCACACTTTTCCCCCAGTTATGCTTACACACAGCTGTTCGGAGTAAATAAGCGCTGTAACATGGAGATATGGCCGTGTGGAAACACTAACCCGAATTAGCCCTATGAAGGTGTTTAGTCATTTAGTCGTTTTTTGAAAATGATTTCTCGCTGTTATGAAAGATCCTTATGATTACAAACGTGTATTCCAAGCGATACCTTTTAATGTTCCCGAATGAGCGTCGGGGCTCTTAACAAAACTCCCCCGGCCAGAAGATACAATCGTCAATAAGACGCTAAAGTTAGGTAGCATCTATGAGTGGGTTAGTAAACAAATAGAGCCATTAGCCAGCATGTATAATCATGTCAATATTTACAAAGTTATAGCCAAAATAGCCATCCACAACATCAGGCAAGTAGGTACAGAATACAGTTGAAAGTTTACATTCACTTAGGTTGGAGTCATTAAAACTTGTTTTTCAACCACTCCACAAATGTCTTGTTAAAAAACTATAGTTTTGGCAAGTCGGTTAGGACATCTACTTAGTGCAGGACAAAAGTAATTTTTCCAACAATTGTTTACAGACAGATTATTTCACTTAGAATTCACTATATCACAATTCCAGTTGGTCAGAACACTACTAAAACTAAGTTGACTGTGCCTTTTAAACAGCTTGGAAAATTCCAGAAAATTATGTCATGGCTTTAGAAGCTTCTGATTGACATGTAATTGACATCATTTGAGTCAATTGGAGGTGTACCTGTGGATGTATTTCAAGGCCTATCTTCAAACTCAGTCACTCTTTGCTTGACATCATGGGAAAATCAAAAGAAATCAGTCAAGACCTCAGAAAACAATTGTAAACCTCCACAAGTCTGGTTCATCCTTGGGAGCAAATTCCAAACTCCTGAAGGTACCACGTTCATCTGTACAAACAATAGTATGCAGGTATAAACACACTGGGACCACGCAGCCGTCATATCGCTCAGGAAGAAGACGCGATCTGTCTCCTAGAGATAAACGCACTTTGGTGTGAAAAGTACAAATCAATCCCAGAACAGCAGCAAAGGACCTTGTGAAGATGCTGGAGGAAAGAGGTACAAAAGTCTCTATATCCACAGTAAAATGGGTCCTATATCGACATAACCTGCAAGGCCGCTCAGCAAGGAAGAAGCCACTGCTCCAAAACCATAAAAATGCCAGACTACTGTTTGCAACTGCATATGGGGACAAAGATCGTACTTTTTGGAGAAATGTCCTCTGGTCTGATGAGACAAAAATAGAACTGTTTGGCCATAATGACCATTGTTATGTTAGGAGGAAAAAGGGGAAGGCTTGCAAACCAAAGAACACCATCCCAACCGTGAAGCACGGGGGTGGCAGCATCATGTTGTGGGGGTGCTTTGCTGCAGGAGGGACTGGTGCACTTCACAAAATATATGGCATCATGAGGAGGAAAATTATGTGGATATATTGAAGCAACATCTCAAGACATCAGTCAGGAAGTTAAAGCTTGGTCGCAAATGGGTCTTGCAAATGGACAATGACCCCAAGCATACTTCCAAACTTGTGGCAAAATGCAAAATGACTTAAGGAAAACAAGAGTCAAGGTATTGGAGTGGCCATCACAAAGCCCTGACCTCAATCCTATAGAAAATTTGTGGGCAGAACTGAAAAAGCATGTGCGAGCAAGGAGGCCTATGAACCTGACTTAGTTACACCAGTTCTGTCAGGAAGAATGGGCCAAAATTTACCCAACTTATTGTGGGAAGCTTGTGGAAGGCTACTCGAAACGTTTGACCCAAGTTAAACAATTTAAAGGCAATGCTACCAAATACTAATTGAGTGTATGTAAACTTCTGACCCACTGGGAATGTGATGAAAGAAATAAAAGCTGAAATAAATAATTCTCTCTACTATTATTCTGACATTTCACATTCTTAAAATAAAGTGGGGATCCTACCTGACCTAACACAGGGAATTTTTACTAGGGTTAAATGTCAGCGGTTGTGAAAAACTGAGTTTAAATGTATTTGGCTAAGGTGTATATAAACTTCCGACTTCAACTGTATGTTAGATACCGACAATGCTGTAAAAGGTATTAGACGCATGCAGATTGATGCAGATTGATAGAAATAGAGCAGCACTTAACCTAGTGGTTAGACTGTTGGGCCAGTAATTGAAAGGTCGCTGGTTCCAATACCCAGGCCGACAAAGTGACAATTCTGTCAAAGCGCCAGAGGTGCTGTACTACTATGGCTGACCTTGTAAAACAACACATTTCACTGCATCAATCTGGTGTATGTGACAATAATGTTGATTTATGTATTTTTATTCCAAAGGTACTGAATGCGGAATCAAACATGATCTTCTTCCAAGAGAGAAACAAACTTCCTGTTTACTGAGGTCAAATGACAGGTCAAGCTCACAAAAGAAAGAAACTGCATATAGAGAATGCCAGCAGTGGTATGGTAAATGAATGCTGGTAAATGAATATTCATGTAACAGAACATCACTGTTATGCCATTTTGAAGTGGACACAATAACTGCTTAGTTTTACACCAAACAAAAATATACTATAGCCTATGATGCACTATACATAAACAATGTGCCAAGCATACCAAATTCCACTGATCTCACTCTCTATGAGCAAATTAAGGAGGTGTCCTACAATGTTAAGAAGAAGCACAATCTCGCTGTATATTTCCTCTTTTGGTTCCACTGAGTTGGTAACCTGTGCACAAATCTGTGTGAAGTAGCTCTCGTTTAATCAGTTACTGTAAATGACAGTCAATGATTCTGTTGAAACACACTGGGATTCATGTCCAGACAAAACAGAAATCATATGGTGTTTTTGTGTTCTCGTTTTTCTTTTTAGTCGTTGTATGGCTCTTTCTCTTGCTGCACACATCGCTCCTTAAGATGATTTGGAATTAGTGGGCTTTTCATTGGGCTGTATATTATGTAGCTTGGTGGGGCTCCGTTAGCTTGTATCAAAGGGGACTGCAGCCTACGTGGAGCAGTACAACACTGGGTTACAGGCTGTGTTTCAGCAAATTAACACCAAATCCTCCCGCCTGCCCGGCCACTTCCAGAACCAGCAGCCAATGCAAACCAACTAATTAAAAGATGAATGAAGGACATCCTCCTAGCCTAGCGGTTTGTGTTGACGGTTTGTGAATAGTAAGTAAGTGACATTCGAGGGGGAAATTAATTTGTTTTGTTTAGTTGAGCCTCGTCTGTTGTCCATCACCTCACACAGTATTGATTTGACTTGAAGATGTCGTACAGGGCAGAGGGGATACCCAAACATGATCTAGTGTGGGGTAGTGGAAAGGGGTTACACAGTTGGCCCATGGAAGAAGAACTGAGGGCCCTCCCCTTCCCCCATCTACCACCAGTAGTCCAGCTCTCCTCCCAGAGAGCATCATGGGAGTATGGAGCTCAGACTCTAGGATTAGTCAAGGATCCATTTTGAGATGCAGATAATGTTCTGTTACTCAGACCCCCCCATGTAATGTTCTGTTACTCAGACCCCCCCATGTAATGTTCTGTACTAGAACTCCCCCAACCCTATCCTCCATTAGGCTTCTGTCTCTATGCGCTCGCTCCACCACTTCATTATAGAAAGAGAGGGCTGCAGTACCAAAAATGTAGATTTTTCTATTTCATCAAACTTTTGTTATTGTTTGTGGTAGTTATGTTTCTTCTATTCATTGAGGATAACTAGGTCAAATCTGCAGCTGCTCCTACTGTCTGACTGTCTGTGGCTCGCTGCTCTGCGGTCGGTCTGACAGTAACATGGAACCGCCACAGGGCTGTTTGAATATGCCCCCTGGCCATTCCCTCTCACGCTGTTTAAATGACTTAAGTGGGTGGTAGTGCCACGAGTTCCCCTGGTCTATTCAAAACTGCACATGCTTCTGGCCTTGTACTGCAATAGTGTGAAATTGCTGTGCAGTATTTTGTTATTCTGAAATAAGTGAAGTTGCAATTCAGTTTCACCTGAATAACTTTCTCTCTGTAATAATCAAAGGGGAAATAAGCTTGCTCCTTCTTGGCATGTTGCATATATCTTGTTCTGATCATGGTTCATGTGATAAAGAGTGTGTATGTGTGTGTGTGTGTGTGTGTGTGTGTGTGTGTGTGTGTGTGTGTGTGTGTGTGTGTGTGTGTGTGTGTGTGTCTCACCTGCCTGTCATTTTGACTGACAGAACAGAGGAAAACATGTGCAGAAGTCTAGCAGCTGGATTTGCACCTGCAGGCTCCAACACTCACAGCTCCACGTTTCTGTCCCTCAATACTTCCACAAGTTAACACACAATAGTTCATTAGTGGGTAGCATCTATAACAGTATTTTTTCTATTGTTAGCACATCATTTGCGACCTACATTTATAGATTACCATCAACACAAATAGTGAGATAAAACCAATGAGAAAACAGCATCATTTCACTATTACATTGACTCCAGTCCTTGTAGTGTTGTAGGATTCTAGCCTGTTCATACTCCACTTAGTAACCTCACTATTTGCTCTTACAACACTGTAATTTACAGATACTCGTCCAATCTGATTGGCTATAATTCTTCATGAAACAATTAAATGTCTCTGCATGATGGTCAAGTTTTTTCATTTTTTTCTTTTTTCTTTATTTAACCTTTATTTAACCTTTATTTAACCTTTATTTAACCAGGCAAGTCAGTTAAGAACAAATTCTTATTTTCAATGACGGCCTAGGAACAGTGGGTTAACTGCCTGTTCAGGGGCAGAACGACAGATTTGTACCTTGTCAGCTCTGGGATTTGAACTTGCAACTTTCCGGTTACTAGGGTTGCATAGGGCTCGAGCTACACCCACTCTGGCAAAGCAAGGCCTGAGCAAATTTCATTTAAAGACTGTCTCATTTCTTCCGTTTACTGGATACTTAAGACACTGAAGTAACTGTTCGGCTCCGAGCATGTAAAAGAACCCATTATCAAAGCATTAAGATATGATTCAACTGACATTTTCTTAAAACCCCAAAAAGTGGGAGAAAATATAAAAAAATCTCTCTGAAAGGGAAAAACGACATACTCCAGATGTTATCAGTACATACTGATCTTTGAAGCAGCTTATTACAGGGTGAGCTAAGAAGACAAGTCTGCTGGTGTTGCTACAGATCAGAGGAATGCAAGTCAAATGCACCTGCTAGATCTCACTATCGGTCTCCGTGTGTCAGTCAGTCAGCGTTCGCTGAGGCCCTGTCTGTCGGTGCAGGGGACAACAACCTGCTGATTCTAATAGCCTGCAGGCCAGGCAGAAAAGCTGTAACGGCTCTCGTTTGTAGAATGAAGAGTGGACCAAGGCGCAGCGTGGTAAGACTACATCGTCTTTTTATTGATGACACCAAAACAAAATAACAAAGACAAAAAAAAACACGAAAGCACACAGTTCTGTAAGGCTTAGAAACTAAACAGAAAACAAGATCCCACAAAACCAAAAAGGAAAATTACAACTTATATATGATCCCCAATCAGAGACAACGATAGACAGCTGCCTCTGATTGGGAACCACACAACAAAGAAATAGAAAACATAGACTTTCCCACCCGAGTCACACCCTGACTTAACCAAACATTGAGAATAAGAAGGATCTCTAAGGTCAGGGCGTGACAGAAGCACCCTTTACTTGGATGTCTCTCATCGTCTATATGGACACGATAAAGCCTAAGAAATAGTCTTGTTGTTGTGCTTGTGAATGGAAAAGTTGTTTGACTGTCCTTCCTGTTGAATTTGACATACTAAGTGGACACTTGAAGAGGCATTTCCCTCAGTTCATGAGCTTTGATGCTCTCAGGTTTCAATAGGACTTTTGTATTTCTAATTGAATGTGTTGAACTCTTGCTATGTACTATTACAGTCATTGACTTAATGTCACCTCAAATCAACCTTTCTGAGCATGGGGTTCTGAAAGAATGAAGGTCAACAAATCAGAGGAAGTTGGCCAAAGTAGTTTGATGTGTTCCACATCTAGAAGTCAGCGAGGGGAAACCTGGCTAAATTACATTTGGATTTATTTATCTGGTTGTCGTGAGGAGGACTGCCATAATGCAATGAGAAAACAAGCTATAGGTTGTCAAAAGATCTGAACTGCGATAAGACCAAGACATTTTGATGAATAGTCTGATCAAGCTGGAGACTGCTCTCTTTCTCCCCATCTTTCTCTCTCTCTTTCTCACTACCTCTCTCACTCTCCCTCTATCCATCTGTCTCCCCCTCTCTCCCTCTTCCTTCCCCCATGACCCCCCTCTCTCACTCCCCCCCCCCCCCCCCCCCCCCCCTCTAACTGGCCTGTGAGTAAACGTTACCACACTACTGGGAGCCTCTCAGTCAGGAGTCTTGCGTGGGGCTGTATCATCATCCCAGTCAGAGGAGGGGGGAACTAGGGGGGAGCAGCATATCACTGTCCCAGTCAGAGGAGGGGGGACCTAGGGGGGAGCAGCATATCACTGTCCCAGTCAGAGGAGGGGGGACCTAGGGGGGAGCAGCATATCATTGTCCCAGTCAGAGGAGGGAGAAACTAGGGAGGAGCAGCATATCACTGTCCCAGTCAGAGGAGGGGGAAACTAGGGAGGAGCAGCATATCATTGTCCCAGTCAGAGGAGGGGGACCTAGGGGGGAGCAGCGTATCATTGTCCCAGTCAGAGGAGGGGGGAACTAGGGAGGAGCAGCATATCATTGTCCCAGTCAGAGGAGGGGGAAACTAGGGGGGAGCAGCATATCATTGTCCCAGTCAGAGGAGGGGGGAACTAGGGAGGAGCAGCATATCATTGTCCCAGTCAGAGGAGGGGGAAACTAGGGAGGAGCAGCATATCATTGTCCCAGTCAGAGGAGGGGGAACCTAGAGGGGAGCAGCATATCATTGTCCCAGTCAGAGGAGGGGGAACCTAGGGGGGAGCAGCATATCATTGTCCCAGTCAGAGGAGGGGGGACCTAGGGGGGAGCAGCGTATCATTGTCCCAGTCAGAGGAGGGGGGACCTAGGGGGGAGCAGCGTATCATTGTCCCAGTCAGAGGAGGGGGAAACTAGGGAGGAGCAGCATATCATTGTCCCAGTCAGAGGAGGGGGAAACTAGGGAGGAGCAGCATATCACTGTCCCAGTCAGAGGAGGGGGAAACTAGGGAGGAGCAGCATATCACTGTCCCAGTCAGAGGAGCGGGAACTAGGGAGGAGCAGCATATCACTGTCCCAGTCAGAGGAGGGGGAACTAGGGAGGAGCAGCATATCATTGTCCCAGTCAGAGGGGGAGGGGGGGAAACTAGGGGGGAGCAGCGTATCACTGTCCCAGTCAGAGGAGGGGGAAATAGGGAGGAGCAGCATATCATTGTCCCAGTCAGAGGAGGGGGAAACTAGGGAGGAGCAGCATATCACTGTCCCAGTCAGAGGAGGGGGAACTAGGGAGGAGCAGCATATCATTGTCCCAGTCAGAGGGGGAGGGGGGGAAACTAGGGGGGAGCAGCGTATCACTGTCCCAGTCAGAGGAGGGGGAACTAGGGAGGAGCAGCATATCACTGTCCCAGTCAGAGGAGGGGGAAACTAGGGAGGAGCAGCATATCACTGTCCCAGTCAGAGGAGGGGGAAACTAGGGGGGAGCAGCATATCACTGTCCCAGTCAGAGGAGGGGGAACCTAGGGAGGAGCAGCATATCATTGTCCCAGTCAGAGGAGGGGGAAACTAGGGGGGAGCAGCATATCACTGTCCCAGTCAGAGGAGGGGGAAACTAGGGAGGAGCAGCATATCACTGTCCCAGTCAGAGGAGGGGGAAACTAGGGAGGAGCAGCATATCACTGTCCCAGTCAGAGGAGGGGGGAACTAGGGAGGAGCAGCATATCACTGTCCAAGTCAGAGGAGAGGGAAACTAGGGAGGAGCAGCATATCACTGTCCCAGTCAGAGGATGGGGAAACTAGGGAGGAGCAGCATATCACTGTCCCAGTCAGAGGAGGGGGAACCTAGGGAGGAGCAGCATATCATTGTCCCAGTCAGAGGAGGGGGAAACTAGGGGGGAGCAGGCATATCACTGTCCCAGTCAGAGGAGGGGGAACCTAGGGAGGAGCAGCATATCATTGTCCCAGTCAGAGGAGGGGGAAACTAGGGGGGAGCAGCATATCACTGTCCCAGTCAGAGGAGGGGGAAACTAGGGAGGAGCAGCATATCACTGTCCCAGTCAGAGGAGGGGGGACCTAGGGAGGAGCAGCATATCACTGTCCCAGTCAGAGGAGGGGGAAACTAGGGAGGAGCAGCATATCACTGTCCCAGTCAGAGGAGGGGGAACCTAGGGAGGAGCAGCATATCATTGTCCCAGTCAGAGGAGGGGGAAACTAGGGGGGAGCAGCATATCACTGTCCCAGTCAGAGGAGGGGGAACCTAGGGAGGAGCAGCATATCATTGTCCCAGTCAGAGGAGGGGGAAACTAGGGGGGAGCAGCATATCACTGTCCCAGTCAGAGGAGGGGGGACCTAGGGGGGAGCAGCATATCACTGTCCCAGTCAGAGGAGGGGGGACCTAGGGGGGAGCAGCATATCATTGTCCCAGTCAGAGGAGGGAGAAACTAGGGAGGAGCAGCATATCACTGTCCCAGTCAGAGGAGGGGGAAACTAGGGAGGAGCAGCATATCATTGTCCCAGTCAGAGGAGGGGGACCTAGGGGGGAGCAGCGTATCATTGTCCCAGTCAGAGGAGGGGGGAACTAGGGAGGAGCAGCATATCATTGTCCCAGTCAGAGGAGGGGGAAACTAGGGGGGAGCAGCATATCATTGTCCCAGTCAGAGGAGGGGGGAACTAGGGAGGAGCAGCATATCATTGTCCCAGTCAGAGGAGGGGGAAACTAGGGAGGAGCAGCATATCATTGTCCCAGTCAGAGGAGGGGGGAACTAGGGGGGAGCAGCATATCATTGTCCCAGTCAGAGGAGGGGGAACTAGGGGGGAGCAGCATATCATTGTCCCAGTCAGAGGAGGGGGAAACTAGGGAGGAGCAGCATATCATTGTCCCAGTCAGAGGAGGGGGAAACTAGGGAGGAGCAGCATATCACTGTCCCAGTCAGAGGAGGGGGGACCTAGGGGGGAGCAGCATATCATTGTCCCAGTCAGAGGATGGGGAAACTAGGGAGGAGCAGCATATCACTGTCCCAGTCAGAGGAGGGGGAACCTAGGGAGGAGCAGCATATCATTGTCCCAGTCAGAGGAGGGGGAAACTAAGGGGGAGCAGCATATCACTGTCCCAGTCAGAGGAGGGGGAACCTAGGGAGGAGCAGCATATCATTGTCCCAGTCAGAGGAGGGGGAAACTAGGGGGGAGCAGCATATCACTGTCCCAGTCAGAGGAGGGGGAAACTAGGGAGGAGCAGCATATCACTGTCCCAGTCAGAGGAGGGGGGACCTAGGGAGGAGAAGCATATCACTGTCCCAGTCAGAGGAGGGAGAAACTAGGGAGGAGCAGCATATCACTGTCCCAGTCAGAGGAGGGGGAACCTAGGGAGGAGCAGCCATTCATTGTCCCAGTCAGAGGAGGGGGAAACTAGGGGGGAGCAGCATATCACTGTCCCAGTCAGAGGAGGGGGAACCTAGGGAGGAGCAGCATATCATTGTCCCGGTCAGAGGAGGGGGAAACTAGGGGGGAGCAGCATATCACTGTCCCAGTCAGAGGAGGGGGGACCTAGGGGGGAGCAGCATATCACTGTCCCAGTCAGAGGAGGGGGGACCTAGGGGGGAGCAGCATATCATTGTCCCAGTCAGAGGAGGGGGGACCTAGGGAGGAGCAGCATATCATTGTCCCAGTCAGAGGAGGGGGAAACTAGGGAGGAGCAGCATATCATTGTCCCAGTCAGAGGAGGGGGAAACTAGGGAGGAGCAGCATATCACTGTCCCAGTCAGAGGAGGGGGACCTAGGGAGGAGCAGCATATCATTGTCCCAGTCAGAGGAGGGGGAAACTAGGGAGGAGCAGCATATCACTGTCCCAGTCAGAGGAGGGGGAAACTAGGGAGGAGCAGCATATCACTGTCCCAGTCAGAGGAGGGGGGACCTAGGGAGGAGCAGCATATCATTGTCCCAGTCAGAGGAGGGGGAAACTAGGGAGGAGCAGCATATCATTGTCCCAGTCAGAGGAGGGGGAAACTAGGGAGGAGCAGCATATCACTGTCCCAGTCAGAGGAGGGGGGACCTAGGGAGGAGCAGCATATCACTGTCCCAGTCAGAGGAGGGGGGACCTAGGGAGGAGCAGCATATCATTGTCCCAGTCAGAGGAGGGGGAAACTAGGGAGGAGCAGCATATCATTGTCCCAGTCAGAGGAGGGGGAAACTAGGGGGGAGCAGCATATCATTGTCCCAGTCAGAGGAGGGGGAAACTAGGGAGGAGCAGCATATCACTGTCCCAGTCAGAGGAGGGGGGACCTAGGGAGGAGCAGCATATCACTGTCCCAGTCAGAGGAGGGGGGACCTAGGGAGGAGCAGCATATCATTGTCCCAGTCAGAGGAGGGGGAAACTAGGGAGGAGCAGCATATCATTGTCCCAGTCAGAGGAGGGGGAAACTAGGGAGGAGCAGCATATCATTGTCCCAGTCAGAGGAGGGGGAAACTAGGGAGGAGCAGCATATCACTGTCCCAGTCAGAGGAGGGGGGACCTAGGGGGGAGCAGCATATCATTGTCCCAGTCAGAGGAGGGGGGACCTAGGGAGGAGCAGCATATCATTGTCCCAGTCAGAGGAGGGGGAAACTAGGGAGGAGCAGCATATCATTGTCCCAGTCAGAGGAGGGGGAAACTAGGGAGGAGCAGCATATCACTGTCCCAGTCAGAGGAGGGGGACCTAGGGAGGAGCAGCATATCATTGTCCCAGTCAGAGGAGGGGGAAACTAGGGAGGAGCAGCATATCACTGTCCCAGTCAGAGGAGGGGGAAACTAGGGAGGAGCAGCATATCACTGTCCCAGTCAGAGGAGGGGGGACCTAGGGAGGAGCAGCATATCATTGTCCCAGTCAGAGGAGGGGGAAACTAGGGAGGAGCAGCATATCATTGTCCCAGTCAGAGGAGGGGGAAACTAGGGAGGAGCAGCATATCACTGTCCCAGTCAGAGGAGGGGGACCTAGGGAGGAGCAGCATATCATTGTCCCAGTCAGAGGAGGGGGAAACTAGGGAGGAGCAGCATATCATTGTCCCAGTCAGAGGAGGGGGAAACTAGGGAGGAGCAGCATATCATTGTCCCAGTCAGAGGAGGGGGAAACTAGGGGGGAGCAGCATATCATTGTCCCAGTCAGAGGAGGGGGAAACTAGGGAGGAGCAGCATATCACTGTCCCAGTCAGAGGAGGGGGGACCTAGGGAGGAGCAGCATATCACTGTCCCAGTCAGAGGAGGGGGGACCTAGGGAGGAGCAGCATATCATTGTCCCAGTCAGAGGAGGGGGAAACTAGGGAGGAGCAGCATATCATTGTCCCAGTCAGAGGAGGGGGAAACTAGGGAGGAGCAGCATATCACTGTCCCAGTCAGAGGAGGGGGAAACTAGGGGGGAGCAGCGTATCACTGTCCCAGTCAGAGGAGGGGGAACCTAGGGAGGAGCAGCATATCACTGTCCCAGTCAGAGGAGGGGGAAACTAGGGGGGAGCAGCGTATCACTGTCCCAGTCAGAGGAGGGGGAAACTAGGGAGGAGCAGCATATCACTGTCCCAGTCAGAGGAGGGGGAAACTAGGGAGGAGCAGCATATCACTGGCCCAGTCAGAGGAGGGGGAAACTAGGGAGGAGCAGCATATCACTGGCCCAGTCAGAGGAGGGGGAAACTAGGGAGGAGCAGCATATCACTGTCCCAGTCAGAGGAGGGGGAAACTAGGGAGGAGCAGCGTCAAATGACTAATCAAAAAAAATCAGTGAGCAACAACAACATGAAACAAAACTCCCCCCTCGCCAGCCACCATACCACCCCAAAGATTCTTCCATTACATCAACTGTGAATCAGGGGGGTAGAAATTTGAAATGTGGCAGAGATGTGGTACAATGCAGAGTTGTTGCTGGTTTCCACCGCTTTACTCCACACTCTCCTGCTGAGTTAATACATCTGACCTCTGCTTAATTAAAATAACAGACTATCCTCCACTGAGAGAAAAGAGACTATTTGAGAATTATTCCAACTAATCGCTAATTAACATTCTGGAAAACAACAAGAAACCCATCATGAAAGATATATCTATTTTTAGTTATGCAAAGAGGGAGAGAGGGAGGAACCGTCAGAGTTATTCTGGCTAACCTAATAATGAACAAATACACTGTAAAACTAATGAAGGAAAGATCTGTTCTTGCTCGTGATGAGATGTTATCAAACACATAGGAAAGAGCTAGTAATGGATTCTAAACCAACTGACAATCATAAGGAACTAATTTAGTAGGATGCATAGGAGCTAGAAGCAGAGCTGCCATGTCTGTCGACGCCATTTTACAAACATATTACTTAATAAATACAGTTTAACATGCAACAGTATTTCATCATGAAAAATGATCCTCTGTAAGGTTTATAGGTAACTATTGTTGTCACCATGTTCATTATAATGATACTCTTCTTGAGAAAACAACTGAAGGTGAATTGAGAGGGAGAGAACAATGGTCTCACGGCTCTAATTGTTGTTGTTGTTTTCTGCCATCTTGAATGCTGGCTGCCGCTGCCATGAGGGCTGTAATACGCCAGTGTTCATGGCGCGTTAAGAGGATATCATTATCGTGTGTTTTAGGGAGTAAGCCGCAGATTTGGTTAAATATAGTCATTTTTTTTGTTTCCTGTTCTTTTCATGGGTGTGTTTAAGCTGGGTCAAGCTGAAACCTCCCATGACAGTTCTCTCACATCAAGCCGCCAAAGCGCCTCCTCTTGCCACAAACACAGCCAATATCGATGCTATGCTCGAAAACTGATTGAAAAGAGACTTACATGTTTCAAAGCATGCTGGGAATTGGGGGCCAGGCGACAACCCAAAGTATTAAAGCTTAGATAGTTACCAGTATGCTATAAAAAGACACCATATGCCCACTTTGTACAGACTGACTGGTAGCCTACACACAAACCACTACATGTAAACTTTCATTCCAAACAATACATCCAGAAAGTATTTACAGAAAAATACACTGACACTGTAGTCCAGAGATCATTTTTTAGCTTCTGTCCTGTACTATGGCAAACATAACAACAGACAGACAGATCTCCATATTCATGCACTAATGTAAGAAATGCTAAATAAATGAAGCTCCAAAATGGTCATAATTAAACTATTTAACTGTATCACAATTTTTTTTAAAGTCTCTCAGCTGCACTGAATTACATTCTAAATGTGGAGTATGTGATGCAATGCAGTCTTCAACACCTCTCTTTACAACACACCATCTAATGTTTCTAAATCCTGTATTTCCTCTTCGCCGTTAAAAAGAAAGGGCCTTACAGTGCTCTCCAGAAATCAGGGAAGACAGCATTGCATCCACATGTACTTGTAACCTGTGATTCTACAGGGCTGCCTTTTTAAAACAGGACCGGGAGGACAGAAGGACAGAACGACAGGGAAAAGCCAAAAGAAAGGACAGTAAGTGGAGATCTGTTTTTTTTTAACACCAGAAGGTGTACATATGAATAATTGTGAATAGCTAACTATTTAGTAACTAACACACCCAAATAACTATAACAGACATGTATTTAAGACGGCGATTTATAATGTTTTTTTTAAAGTTACCTATATTTCATGTGATATATCTAAATCTCCAGATATTCTAATTGTCATTCCAAAACACTTCTCTTTTCAGTCAGAGTATCTCCGAGGGAATCTGTGGTGCAGAGTGTATGAGTAGAGAAGTGCAGTAATACGATAGCATACTTATTCATCACATCATATCCATCTGTGCACATCATCAGTAATGATCAACTAAAAGGAGCAGAGAATTATCATTAGTTTTTTTTTTCCCACTAAGAGGGTGTGAAAGGATTCAAGTAAATTCCTGAAATGCCTGAAAATGTATAAACATTGGTAAACAAAAGTATTACGATTTGGCAGAAGTCATTGAATTCTTAATAAAAAAATGACTGTGCTGTTGGAGATTTGGATATGACTGAGTAAAATACCTCAATACAAACTATGTCAACAAAACACAAGAGTAAATTAAATCATTTTAATGCTGTAAGTGTGTAGTCATTATTGGATTAAAGTTGATTTGACAACTTTAATTTGTCCTTCCTTGACATATACACTGAGTGTACAATCCATTAGGAACACCTTTTGCCCTCAGAACTGCCTCAATTTGTAGGGGCATGGACTCTACAAGGTGTTGAAAGCTTTCCACAGGGATGCTGACCCATGTTGACTCCAAAGCTTCCCACAGTTACGTCAAGTTGTCTGGATGTCTTTTGGGTGGTGGACCATTCTTGATACACACACAAGAAACTGTTGAGCGTAAAAAAACGCAGTAGCGTTGCAGTTCTTGACACACTCAAACCGGTGCGCTTGGCACCTACTACCATACCAGGTTCGAAGACACTTCAATCTTTTGTCTTGCTCATTCACCCTCTGAATGACACACATACACAATCCATGTCTCGATTGTCTCAAGGCTTAAAAATCCTTCTTTAGCTTGTGTTCTACACTAATTGATGTGGATTTAACAAGTGACATCAATAAAGGATAGGAGCTTTCACCTGGTCAGTCTATGTCATGGGAAGAGCACGCGTTCCTAATGTCTTGTACACTCGGTGTATATAGAATCAATATGTTGGGAATTCAAATTTGTGGAAATTTTATTCTGAAGTATTTAATACTGCATGGACTAAATCAAATAGAGTGCTCTGCTCAGCACTACCAATCCTTTGTGAATATTTTCCTGGAGAGAACACAAACCCTGTGACATTTAGAGGAAACATGAGCTCATGTTTCATACCTCACGGAGAAAGCAGATTAAATATTATGTCAACTTAAAGGCACTGGGAAATGTCCTCTTTGATTTCCACATGATAAAAATTTAAATATCACAATTTCTTTTTAAAACAGGGTGTTATTGCTCTTGACACTGTTTGGTTGAGAAGTCCATCGACCTTTACATAATCCTTCCTTTGGTTGCCCATCAATGTAAAGACAAGTAGACATGCATCTGTAACTGCAGGTGTCATAAAGGTCCCCATATATCTTACATCAGCCTATATATATGTAAACTAACTCAATAAGGACACTAGGACTGCAAATTGTGTGGATATTCAAGTTGTGACAGGGGACAAACCAGTTGAAATGTTACTCAATGGTGCCATCTAGTGGTTGGAAAAACACCCTGATCCAAACCCTCTTGTAACATAGAAGTTTGAACAACAATAATCGGTTATATTTGCTGCATTAATTTGATTGCTTTGTCTACGGATTCATCTGCCTTGCAATTATAAGTGTAGCATTAAAACACTAATTAATTAACTCAATTGTGGGTAGATTGATTAATTCTAAATAAACATGAGATTGCTGCAGCACACGAGCTCTGCAGCAGTGTGGAGACATCTGGGACTGAGAGGAGAAGACATTTTGATTATCTTCAGACACGTGTAGTTGCAAATCTTTTAATTAACATGAGTAGATAGTGAGGTTGTTGAACATCTACAGTAGCTGTCTGTTATGTGTTCTCATATTTGGTCACTTTATCAATGAGAAATGAGGCAGTGGATTTAAAATGCAATGGTACTCGTGAAGGGGATCGATCTATACTGGGGCATATCCATCATCACCTTTCAAGATTTTGTATTTTTTTTGAATGGGGCCTGTATAAAATTCAGCTACCAAAAAATGTAATGAATTTAAGATCAAACAAAGCAGATGGTCACATAAATCATCTTTTCACATGTTGGAATGTTGCCCTGATTACAGAACAATGACTCACATGATGTTTTGGAATAGTTGGCCATTCTGCTCTTGTTCAAGTAAGACTATCAAGAAATGTGTTGAAATTTAATTGGTTTGAAAATACAACAATTATTATAAAAATAGGGTAGTTAATAAGGTTATATTCAAGCTAAAGAAAACATATCATATCAAATCATATCATATCATATCATATCATATCAAATCATATCAAATCATATCATATCATATCAAATCATATCATATCAAATCATATCATATCATATCATATCATATCATATCATATCAAATCATATCATATCATATCATATCATATCATATCAAATCATATCATATCATATCATATCATATCATATCATATCAAATCAAATCATATAATATCATATCATATCATATATCATATCATTCCTTTATTTCTTGACTTCTACCTACAGTACAGTGCAGTATCACATGCATCATTTCTCATTCCACAGAGTAGGCTAACTAAACATGGTTCAGAACAGGGGTTCAGTGAAGGGGTTTGAACACTGTATCAATACAATCCAAGCCCTGGAATAGAGAGAGCAGTCAGTCAAAAAGCTCTCCTTTCTGAGGCTCTGTCAGCATCTGCACATACAGAAAAGCCTCATCAGAGAGATACTGCTAAAGTGCATGTAATACTTTAGAGATTTAATGCAGGTTTTAATTGGATAGAGGCCCATTATTTTTCAATACAGAAGGGGCAGTGAGGCACATAAAGCTCTTGAATATTTTTGCAAATCGTGTTCAACAGCATAATGATTAACCATGGCACTAAATTTGCCTCACAAAATGAAAAGCAAACTTCATGCAAGGCGTAATTTAATTGTTTCCCTTCACATTTTCTGCCTCTCCATTGTTGGAAGCTTAACATTTTTAGAGTCTGCTTAACAGCTGCCTGCCTTGTGATGCTTGAGCTGCAACAATGTGATTGACAAATGTTTTGTAGTACTGTTGTCGCAGTGTTTTCACCTCCAAACAGTCCCAGGGAATATTACATCATTTCCTGCTCAATTTGATGCCTTTGGGATTTTTTTCCACTTACTTCTATTGATTACAGATCATCTAGAGATAATGGATAGATCATTTTGTATGGAGGACTGATCATTTGAAATCTCTATTTCAGTATCTGAGATTGTGTGTGTCCAAGGGTTTTAGTGAAATAAGGAATAACTTTTTAAAATCCAGTTCAGTTTTTTATATATATATATATCAAAGAAATGAAATATTATTACAATATAACCAACACAATATAGAGATATTTCTTTACTGTAGTCTAGGTATTACGTTTACTCAGGTTAAGATATTCAACATAAATAGGACAATCATGTAATTAAAATGTGGAATCATTTGAAACATTCTTCGGTTTGTTTACGGTAGTCCATGTTTTCAGGATTATGAAAGAATGAGTCAAATTTATATGAGTATTTTCAATGTCTTTTCAATCTGAAGAGAACACTGCCATCTGGGCAACAATTAGTGGAAATGCAATCTACAGTACCAGTCTGGGTCTATGGATGTCTGTGTTTTCTTAACACTTCTGAAACATTATGGGGCAAAGAACATACAACAAAAGATGAATCAGATTGAGCATGGGGGTACTATATGGGGGTACTATATGGGGGTACTATGACGGGGTACTATATAGGGGTACTCTTAGCTTTCCCCTTAATGTGCATTCTTTCAAAATACTTTTTTGTAGACATCTGTTAGCATAAAAAAAGATGCTAAAGAAGTAGAAAAGATACTGCAGTACCAGGAAGAAGCAGGATCTCCCTTTATTAAAGCACACAGAGGTACCAGGAAGAAGCAGGATCTCCCCTTATTAAAGCACACAGAGGTAATGAAGAGGATCAATAGGATTTGGAAATAGTTTAAAGCATTTTCTGTTTTGCCAGAATATTTAAAATTGAAAGGGGAAAAGTTTAACTATTATACCAGTAAATAATAAGTATTACAGACATTGGAAAAATTTGGACATTCTGAGCTAAAACCAAAAGCAATCAAATCACTTTGAAGGACAATGACAATTTTGGCACTTTTGAATTCGTATCACCCTATGTTCGGTTTAGCGTTCACAGGATATATATATCTCTTTTTTACAGTTACACCTGACCTGTGTAGCACAGGGAAGAACAACAAGGCTCAACGGCAGCTTTCTAAATCCACCCTGAATCGGAACTTTCTTCATGCCACATCGAGAGTTTCTGTTAGTTACAAGATGCCACTGCTGCCTCATTGGTTTGTCTCCTACTGATTAGGGCTCTCATCTTATGTAAATCCTCTTAAGTCACATGCTATTGTTTATTGCAGTACTGTGAAGGTTAGGTGTTTCCTAAGCCCTGTGCGCTGCCTTATCTCCCGACCACATGCATCTTTGTCTCTCCAATGTCTCTGTTTTTTTATTCTATTTTTAATACACTAATGGATGAAAAAAGTTGTGGGAACTGAACTGATGTGACGTTCTTGTTGACAACCAATCCACTGCACTGAAATGCTAATCTCTCCCAGTGGCTAACAACAAAAACAGTTCAGTAGACAAAGAGATGTGATGTGTTGAGTGCTCCAGGAATATCACAATGTTATCTGAAAGTCTGTGGTTTTTAGTTTACCTACTGAATGCATCCTCAGAAATACACTTTGGCCAGCTTCCAGTGGCCAGAGAATGGGGCATAGAGAAAACGTAACATTTTTAAAGCAAGTTTTCTGTCATTCTTAACATTTTGCCACAGGGTGGAGAGAAATTTTTGCCATTTTACATTTCCTGAAATTCTACACATTTTGTCATAACTTCAATGTGGTCCCTCTGGAGATCAGGGTCCCATCATGCCTGGTCGGTAATTCAGCCACGATTACTGCAAGTTTAGATAGCTGCTGGGTAGACTAATTTAACAATCTAAAAAATGTAAGAGAAAGAGGAAAACTGCTGATGCACAAACAAATTTCCACCTTGTGTATTCGACTATTCTAACTCTCAACAGTAAGTTGAGACCCCGGCTGAGTTCCTAGCAGCCGGTCAGGGGCCCTGGGCGACCGCCTATGCCACTTAAACTCAGTGCTGACTCTGGCTGTAACCTCAGACTAATCTCATGTTCTGGGAATGTTGGAAAGTAAGAAATCAGCAATCCATCAATTTGCCTATTTGTGGGAAGGGCCGCCTGCCCACCATAAAATTGGTGGTCCCTGGAGCTTCATGGAAACAAACACACTTTAGGCCTACTGCAAGTTCATTTCTTTGTCACTTTCTACCAGACAATTTTAATTTGCACATGCTTTCCATCTGTGATCTGGATAAATTGAGTATAATTTTTTTTATAATAGTAATGTCCTTGGGAACCATGGCCCTGCAAGTCTGATCACGTTCGCTAAATAGTGTGGAATCTAGGCTACTTCCTGGAATGTCTTTTTTTACTCTTTCTCTTTTTGTGAGAGGTGTGTCTACTTATGAAATATTTGTTTGTTGTGTGTCCCATATCTAACTGACATTATAGGCCTATGTCCAGTGTGTCCCATATCTAACTGACATTATAGGCCTATGTCCAGTGTGTCCCATATCTAACTGACATTATAGGCCTATGTCCAGAGTGTCCCATATCTAACTGACATTATAGGCCTATGTCTAGTGTGTCCCATATCTAATTGACATTATAGACCTATGTCCAGTGTGTCCCATATCTAACTGACATTATAGGCCTATGGCTAGTGTGTCCCATATTTAACTGACATTATAGGCCTATGTCCAGTGTGTCCCATATCTAACTGACATTATAGGCCTATGTCCAGTGTGTCCCATATCTAACTGACATTATAGGCCTATGTGCAGTGCGTCCCATATCTAACTGACATTATAGGCCTATGTCCAGAGTGTCCCATATCTAACTGACATTATAGACCTATGTCCAGTGTGTCCCATATCTAACTGACATTATAGGCCTATGTCCAGTGTGTCCCATATCTAACTAACATTATAGGCCTATGTCCAGTGTGTCCCATATCTAACTAACATTATAGGCCTATGTCTAGTGTGTCCCATATCTAACTGACATTATAGGCCTATGGCTAGTGTGTCCCATATCTAACTGACATTATAGGCCTATGTCCAGTGTGTCCCATATCTAACTGACATTATAGGCCTATGTCCAGTGTGTCCCATATCTAACTGACATTATAGGCCTATGTCCAGTGTGTCCCATATCTAACTAACATTATAGGCCTATGTCTAGTGTGTCCCATATCTAACTAACATTATAGGCCTATGTCCAGAGTGTCCCATATCTAACTGACATTATAGGCCTATGTCTAGTGTGTCCCATATCTAATTGACATTATAGACCTATGTCCAGTGTGTCCCATATCTAACTGACATTATAGGCCTATGGCTAGTGTGTCCCATATCTAACTGACATTATAGGCCTATGTCCAGTGTGTCCCATATCTAACTGACATTATAGGCCTATGTCCAGTGTGTCCCATATCTAACTGACATTATAGGCCTATGTGCAGTGCGTCCCATATCTAACTGACATTATAGGCCTATGTCCAGAGTGTCCCATATCTAACTGACATTATAGACCTATGTCCAGTGTGTCCCATATCTAACTGACATTATAGACCTATGTCCAGTGTGTCCCATATCTAACTGACATTATAGACCTATGTCCAGTGTGTCCCATATCTAACTGACATTATAGACGTATGTCCAGTGTGTCCCATATCTAACTGACATTATAGGCCTATGTCCAGTGTGTCCCATATCTAACTGACATTATAGGCCTATGTCCAGTGTGTCCCATATCTAACTAACATTATAGGCCTATGTCCAGTGTGTCCCATATCTAACTAACATTATAGGCCTATGTCTAGTGTGTCCCATATCTAACTGACATTATAGGCCTATGGCTAGTGTGTCCCATATCTAACTGACATTATAGGCCTATGTCCAGTGTGTCCCATATCTAACTGACATTATAGGCCTATGTCCAGTGTGTCCCATATCTAACTGACATTATAGGCCTATGTCCAGTGTGTCCCATATCTAACTAACATTATAGGCCTATGTCTAGTGTGTCCCATATCTAACTAACATTATAGGCCTATGTCTAGTGTGTCCCATATCTAACTGACATTATAGGCCTATGGCTAGTGTGTCCCATATCTAACTGACATTATAGGCCTATATCCAGTGTGTCCCATATCTAACTGACATTATAGGCCTATGTCCAGTGTGTCCCATATCTAACTGACATTATAGGCCTATGTCCAGTGTGTCCCATATCTAACTGACATTATAGGCCTATGTCCAGTGCGTCCGATATCTAACTGACATTATAGGCCTATGTCCAGTGTGTCCCATATATAACTGACATTATAGGCCTATGTCCAGTGTGTCCCATATCTAACTGACATTATAGGCCTATGTCCAGTGCGTCCGATATCTAACTGACATTATAGGCCTATGTCCAGTGTGTCCCATATCTAACTGACATTATAGGCCTATGTCTAGTGTGTCCCATATCTAACTGACATTATAGGCCTATGGCTAGTGTGTCCCATATCTAACTGACATTATAGGCCTATGTCCAGTGTGTCCCATATCTAACTGACATTATAGGCCTATGTCCAGTGTGTCCCATATCTAACTGACATTATAGGCCTATGTCCAGTGTGTCCCATATCTAACTAACATTATAGGCCTATGTCTAGTGTGTCCCATATCTAACTAACATTATAGGCCTATGTCCAGAGTGTCCCATATCTAACTGACATTATAGGCCTATGTCTAGTGTGTCCCATATCTAATTGACATTATAGACCTATGTCCAGTGTGTCCCATATCTAACTGACATTATAGGCCTATGGCTAGTGTGTCCCATATCTAACTGACATTATAGGCCTATGTCCAGTGTGTCCCATATCTAACTGACATTATAGGCCTATGTCCAGTGTGTCCCATATCTAACTGACATTATAGGCCTATGTGCAGTGCGTCCCATATCTAACTGACATTATAGGCCTATGTCCAGAGTGTCCCATATCTAACTGACATTATAGACCTATGTCCAGTGTGTCCCATATCTAACTGACATTATAGACCTATGTCCAGTGTGTCCCATATCTAACTGACATTATAGACCTATGTCCAGAGTGTCCCATATCTAACTGACATTATAGACGTATGTCCAGTGTGTCCCATATCTAACTGACATTATAGGCCTATGTCCAGTGTGTCCCATATCTAACTGACATTATAGGCCTATGTCCAGTGTGTCCCATATCTAACTAACATTATAGGCCTATGTCCAGTGTGTCCCATATCTAACTAACATTATAGGCCTATGTCTAGTGTGTCCCATATCTAACTGACATTATAGGCCTATGGCTAGTGTGTCCCATATCTAACTGACATTATAGGCCTATGTCCAGTGTGTCCCATATCTAACTGACATTATAGGCCTATGTCCAGTGTGTCCCATATCTAACTGACATTATAGGCCTATGTCCAGTGTGTCCCATATCTAACTAACATTATAGGCCTATGTCTAGTGTGTCCCATATCTAACTGACATTATAGGCCTATGGCTAGTGTGTCCCATATCTAACTGACATTATAGGCCTATATCCAGTGTGTCCCATATCTAACTGACATTATAGGCCTATGTCCAGTGTGTCCCATATCTAACTGACATTATAGGCCTATGTCCAGTGTGTCCCATATCTAACTGACATTATAGGCCTATGTCCAGTGCGTCCGATATCTAACTGACATTATAGGCCTATGTCCAGTGTGTCCCATATATAACTGACATTATAGGCCTATGTCCAGTGTGTCCCATATCTAACTGACATTATAGGCCTATGTCCAGTGCGTCCCATATCTAACTGACATTATAGGCCTATGTCCAGTGTGTCCCATATCTAACTGACATTATAGGCCTATGTCTAGTGTGTCCCATATCTAACTGACATTATAGGCCTATGTCTAGTGTGTCCCATATCTAACTGACATTATAGGCCTATGTCCAGCACTTCTAAAAGAGTAAGAAACAACGTTAAACCAAAGCAGGATTCCTATATAAGGAGAGAAAATTGTGAACGAGGATTGCTCCATTATTAGCGATGTCTAATAATGTAGCAAAGAAGGAAGAAGGACACATTAAAGAAGTCGGATTAAACCTCCAAATCCCGGCTGGAGATACCGTTATAGATGCCACTGATAAACTGGTGATACCGGGTGGTATCGATACCCACATGGAGTTGGCATTTATGGGCACCAAAGCAGTACATGATTTCCATATTTGAACTAAGCTGAGAATACTTTTGTGTTGCACTGTGTTGGCTATCTCTGGGTTAATTGAGTTTGCCTGATTTCACTGCATCAGGAATATTCACAAGTCAGCATTGCTTGCTGTTTGGGGTTTTAGGCTGGGTTTCTGTACAGCACTTTGAGATATCAGCTGATGTACGAAGGGCTATATAAATACATTTGATTTGATTTGATTTGAAATCTGACAAAAGTAATTACAGCGCCTTCAGAAAGTATCCATACCCCTTGACTTATTCTACATTTTGTTGCTTGAATTCAACATTGATTAAATTGATTTCTTTCTCTCCCATCTATACACAATAACTCATAATAACAAAGTGAAAAGATGTTCCCAAATAAATGTACATAAGTATGCACACCCCTGAGTCAATAGTTTGTGGAAGAACCTTTGGCAGTGCTTACAGCTGTGAGTCTTTCTGGGTAAGTCTCAAAGAGCTTTCCACACCTGGATTGTGCAAAATTTGCACATTAGTCTTTTCAAAATTCTTCAAGCTCTGTCAAATTGCCGGACAACCATTTATAGGTATTGCTATAGATTGTAGATTTAAGTCAAAACTGCAACTTGTGTTTTAGGTTATTGTCCTGCTGAAAGGTGAATTAATCTCCCAGTGTTTTTTTGGAAATCAGACTGAACCAGAATGTCCTATAGGATTTTGCCTGTGCTTAGCTCCATTCAGTTTGTTCTTTATCCTGAAAAACTCCCCAGTTCTTAATGACTACAAGCATACTCATAACATGATGCAGCCTTCACTATGCTTGAAAATATGGAGAGTGGTACTCAGTAATGTGTTGTATTGGATTTGCTCCAAACATAACACTGTGTTCAGGACAAAAAAGTGAATTGCTTTGCCACAAGTTTAGCAGTATTACTTTAGTGCCTTGTTTCAAACAGGATGCATGTTTTGGGAATAATTTTATCCTTTTTAAGCTTCCTTATTTTCACTCTGTCAATTAGGTTAGTATTGTGGAGTAACTGCAATATTGTTGATCCATCCTCAGTGTTCTTCTATCACAGCCTTTAAACTCTAACTCATAGTGAAATGCCTGAGCAGTTTCCTTCCTCTCCGGAGACTGAGTTAGGAAGGACGCTTGTATCTTTGTAGTGACTGGGTGTATTGATACACCATCCAAAGTGTAATTAATAACTTTACCATGCTCAAAGGGATATTCAATGTCTGCATTTTTCTTACACATCTACCGATGCAAGGCATTGGAAAACTACCCAATTCTTTGTGGTTGAATCTGTGTTTGAAATTCACTGCTCGACTGTGGGACCTTACAGATAATGAATTGTGTGGGGGTACAGAGATGAGGTAGTCATTAAAAAATCATGTTCAACACTATTATTGCACACAGAGTGAGTCCATGCACATTTTGAAGCACATTTTTACTCCTGAACTTCTTTAGGCATAACAAAACATTTCAGCTATTCATTTTTAATTCATATTAAAACATTTAGAAACATATATTTCCACTTTTACAATGCGGGGTTTTGTGTGTAGGCCAGCGACAGAACAATCTAATTGTAATCCATTTTAAATTCAGGCCACACAACAACATGTGGGTGTGAATACTTTCTGAAGGCACCGTATGTCTTTTCTGTATTACAGGTGGGCTGCATAAAACCCCATTTAATGAAGTTTAAAACATACTGTCCCTTTACATAATTAAAGACATGTCATCAGTAGGCTATTGAACAACAACAAAGCATTATAAGGGGCAGTAGATGCTGCAGATATGCAAGTAAACATGTTTGAATCTTGTGATATTAATGTGGAATTAAGGAATGATCCCATTTTTCAGTGCTGAGAGTAGAAGTGGAGCCTACAACTTCCCTGTACAGTGCACTCCTCTATAAGATTTAATTCAGAGGTGTGATCAACCACCCCCATCATCAACATCATTCTTACACAGCAGGGTTACTCTGAGAAAGTATGTAACCAATTTAAGTCCAGGCTAAAATGACATTTTTGCATCTATCTACCATATATATATTTTCTTTAGTGTTTGTTACTACTGTCATCAACTTTTAAATGAATTTTAACCACTTTCAAATGGGCAAACATCAATAATTTCAAAGTTCACTACATCATTTTAAAGCCCATTTCATAGAGTGTTACAAACTGGACTATATTTAGTAACGTACACTACATGACCAAAAGGATGCGGACTCCTGCTCGTCGAACATCTCATCCCAAAATCATGAGCATTAATATGGACTTGGTCCCTCCTTTGCTGCTATAACAGCCTCCACTCTTCTGGGAAAGCTTTCCACTTGATGTTGGAATATTGCTGTGGGGACTTCCTTCCATTCAGCCACAAGAGCATTAGTGAGGTCGGGCACTGATGTTGGGCGATTAGGCCTGGCTTGCAGTCGGTGTTCCAATCCATCCCAAAGGTGTTCGATGAGGTTAAGGTCAGGGCTCTGTGCAGGCCAGTCAAGTTAATCCACACCAATCTCGAAAAAACATTTCTGTATGGACCTCGCTTTATGCACGGGGGCATTGTCATGCTGAAACATGAAAGGGCCTTCCAAAACTGGTACCACAAAGTTCGTAGCACAGAATCGTTAAAACTAGTTTTTCAACCACTGCACAAATTTCTTGTTAACAAACTATAGTTTTGGCAAGTCGGTTAGGACATCTACTTTGTGCTGCGCCTCCCGGGTGGCGCAGTGTTAGCTGTCTCACTAAAGATTCTGGGTTCGAGCCCAGGCTCTGTCGCAGCCGGCCGCGACCGGGAGGCCCAAGGGGCACAATTGCACAATTGGCCCAGCGTCGTCCGGGTTAGGGAGGGTTTGGCCGGCAGGGATATCCTTGTCTCATCGTGCACTAGCGACTCCTGTGTCGGGCCGGGCACAGTGCACGCTGATCAGGTCCCCAGGTGTTTCCTCCAACACATTGGTGTCGCTGGCTTCCGGGTTGATTGTGCATTGTGTCAAGAAGCAGTGCGGCTAGGTTGGGTTGTGTTTCGGAGGACGCATGGCTCTCAACTTTCGCCTCTCCGAGTCCGTATGGGAGTTACAGCAATGAGACAAGACTGTAACTACCAATTGGATACCATGAAATTGGAGAGAAAAAATGGGTAAATGTTTATTTTTTTAAATAAAATAAAATTGTTTACAGACAGATTATTTAACTTATAATTCACTGCATCACAATTCCAGTGGGTCAGAGGTTTACATACACTAAGTTGACTGTGCCTTTAAACAGTTTGGAAAATTCCAGAAGCTTCTGATAGGCTAATTGACATAATTTGAGTCAATTGGAGGTGTACCTGTGGATGTATTTCAAGGCCTACCTTCAAACTCAGTGCCTCTTTGCTTGACATCATGGGAAAATCTAAAGAAATCAGACCTCCACAAGTCTGGTTCAATTTCCAAACGCCTGAAGGTACCTCGTTCATCTGTACAAACAATAGTACGCAAGTATAAACACCATGGGACCACGCTGCCGTCATATCGCACAGGAAGGAGATGCGTTCTGTCTCCTAGAGATTAACGTTCTTTGGTGCGAAAAGTGCAAATCAATCCCAGAACAACAGCAGAGGACCTTGTGAAGATGCTGGAAACAGGTACAAAAGTATCCACAGTAAAACAAGTCCCATATCGACATAAGCTGAAAGGCCACTCAGCAAGGAAGAAGCCACTGCTCCAAAACCGCCATAAAAAAGCCAGACTATGGTTGGTAACTGTGCATGGGGACAAAGATCGTACTTTTGGAGAAATGTCGTCTGGTCTGATGAAACAGAAATAGAACTGTTTGGCCATAATGACCGTTGTTATGTTTGGAGGGAAAAGGGGGAGGCTTGCAAACCAAAGAACACCATCCCAGCCTCATGTTGTGGGGGTGCTTTGCTGCAGGAGGGACTGGTGCACTTCATAAAATAGATGGCATAATGAGGTAGGAAAATTATGTGGATATATTGAAGCAACATCTCAAGACATCAGTTCAAGTTAAAGCTTGGTCGCAAATGAGTCTTCCAAATGGACAATGACCCCAAGCATACTTCCAAAGTTGTGGCAACATGGCTTAAGGACAACAAAGTCAAGGTATTGGAGTGTCCATCACAAAGCCCTGACCTCAATCCTTTAGAACATTTATGGGCAGAACTGAAAAAGCATGTGCGAGCAAGGATGCCTACAAACCTGACTCAGTTACACCAGCTCTGTCAGGAGGAATGGGCCAAAATTTACCCAACTTACTGTGTGAAGTTTGTGGAAGGCTACCTGAAACGTTTGAACCAAGTTAAACAATTTAAAGGCAATGCTACTAAATACTAATTGAGTGTATGTAAACTTCCTGTCCCACTGGGAATGTGATGAAAGAAATATAAGCTGAAATAAATAATTCTCTCTACTATTATTCTGACATTTCACATTCTTAAAATAAAGTGGTGATCCTACCTGACCTAAGACAGGGAATTTCTACTAGGATTAAATGTCAGGAATTGTGAAAAACTGAGTTTAAATGTATTTGGCTAAGGTGTATGTAAACTTCCGACTTCAACTGTTATATATATATATATAAAACAGTATATACACCTTATATATATATATAGTGGGGCAAAAAAGTATTTAGTCAGCCACCAATTATGCAAGTTCTCCCACTTAAAAAGATGAGAGAGGCCTGTAATTTTCATCATAGGTACACTTCAACTATGACGGAAAAAATGAGAAAAAAAAATCCAGAAAATCACATTGTAGGATTTTTTATTTATTTATTTATTTGCAAATTATGGTGGAAAATAAGTATTTGGTCAATAACAAAAGTTTATCTCAATACTTTGTTATATACAATTTGTTGGCAATGACAGAGGTCAAACATTTTCTGTAAGTCTTCACAAGGTTTTCACACACTGTTGCTGGTATTTTGGCACATTCCTCCATGCAGATCTCCTCTAGAGCAGTGATGTTTTGGGGCTGTTGCTGGGCAACACGGACTTTCAACTCCCTCCAAAGATTTTCTATGGGGTTGAGATCTGGAGACTGGCTAGGCCACTCCAGGACCTTGAAATGCTTCTTACGAAGCCACTCCTTCGTTGCCCGGGCGGTGTGTTTGGGATCATTGTCATGCTGAAAGACCCAGCCACGTTTCATCTTCAATGCCCTTGCTGAAGGAAGGAGGTTTTCACTCAAAATCTCACGATACATAGCCTCATTCATTCTTTCCTTTACACAGATCAGTCGTCCTGGTCTCTTTGCAGAAAAACAGCCCCAAAGCATGATGTTTCCACCCCCATGCTTCACCGTAGGTATGGTGTTCTTTGGATGCAACTCAGTATTCTTTGTCCTCCAAACACGACATGAGTTTTTACCAAAAAGTTCTAGTTTGGTTTCATCTGACCATATGACATTCTCCCAATCTTCTTCTAGATCATCCAAATGCTCTCTAGCAAACTTCAGACAGGCCTGGACATGTACTGGCTTAAGCAGGGGGGCACGTCTGTCACTGCAGGATTTGAGTCCCTGGCGGCGTAGTGTATTACTGATGGTAGGCTTTCTTACTTTGGTCAAAAGTGTAAAACAAATCAAAATATATTTGAGATTCTTCAAAGTAGCCACCCTTTGCCTTGATGACAGCTTTACACACACTTGCCATTCTCTCAACCAGCTTCATGAGGTGCATGTTAAAAGTGCCTTGTTAAAAGTTGATTTGTGGAATTATTGCGTTTGAACCACTAATCAGTTGTGACAAGTTCCGACAATGCAGTAATATCTAACAAGTATTCTAACAAATTCACAACAACTACCTTATACACACACACGTAAGGGATCAATAAGAATATGTACATATAAATATATAGATGAGCGATGGCCGTGCGGCATAGGCAAGATGCAATAGATGGTATAGAGCAGTATATACATATGAGATGAGTGATGTAGGATATGTAAACATTGTTAAAGGGGCATTATTTAAGGTGACTTCATACCTTTATTTTTTTAGATTTTTTATATTTGACCCCTTTTTCTCCCCAATTTTCGTGGAATCCAATTGTTGTAGTAGCTACAATCTTGTCTCATCGCTACAACTCCCGTACGTGCTCGGGAGAGACGAAGGTTACACAACCCAGCCAGCCTGCTTCTTAACACAGCGCGCATCCAACCTGGAAGCCAGCCGCACCAATGTGTCGTGCACCTGGCAACCTTGGTTAGCGCGCACTGCGCCCGGCCTGCCACAGGAGTCGCTGGTGCGCGATGAGACAAGGACATCCCTACCGACCAAGCCCTCCCTAACCCGGACGACGCTAGGCCAATTGTGCGTCGCCCCACGGACCTCCTGGTCGCGGCCAGATACGACAGAGCCTGGGTGCGAACCCAGGGACTCTGATGGCACAGCTGGCGCTGCAGTACAGCGCCCTTAACCACTGCGCCACCCGGGAGGCCTAGTCAATTTATTAAAGTGTCCAGAGTCCATCATTACTTTAAGACATGAACGTTTCTTCAAGCACAGTCGCAAAAACCAAGCGCCATGACGAAACTGGCTCTCATGAGGACCGCCACAGGAAAGAAAGACCCAGAGTTACCTCTGCTGCAGAGGATAAGTTCATTAGAGTTAACTGCACCTCAGATTGTAGACCAAATAAATGATTCACAGAGTTCAAGTAACAGACACATCTCAACATCAACTGTTCAGACAAGACTGCGTGAATCAAGCCAATGATTCAATCATTGGCTTCAATCATTCAATCATTGTTGAATTGCTGCAAAGAAACCACTACTAAAGGACACCAACAAGAACAGATGATCTCCGCATGTGTGGTTCCCACCGTGAAGCATGGAGAAGGAGGTGTTATGGTGTGGGTGTGCTTTGCTGGTGACACTGCCTGTGATTTATTTAGAATTCAAGGCACACTTAACCAGCATGGCTACCACAGCATTCTGCAGCGATACGCCATCGCATCTGGTTTGCAGTTGGTGGGACTATCATTTGTTTTTCAACAGGACAATGACCCAAAACACACCTCCAGGCTGTGTAAGGGCTATTTGACCAAGAAGGAGAGTAATGGAGTGCCGCATCAGATGACCTGGCCTCCACAATTAAATCAAATCAAATCAAATTTATTTATATAGCCCTTCGTACATCAGCTGATATCTCAAAGTGCTGTACAGAAACCCAGCCTAAAACCCCAAACAGCAAGCAATGCAGGTGTAGAAGCACTTACCTGACATCAATCAAATTGAGATGGTTTGGGATGAGTTGGACCGCAGAGTTGCAAAGAAAAAGCAGCCAACAGGTGCTCAGCATATGTGGGAACACCTTCAAGACTGTTGGAAAAGCATTCCAGGTGAAGCTGGTTGAGAAAATGCCAAGAGTGTGCCAAGCTGTCATCAAGGTAAATCTAAAATATTATTTGATTTGTTCAACAATGTTTTGATTACTACAGGATGTGCTATTTAATAGTTTACAATGTAGAAAATAGTAAAAATAAAGAAAAACCCTTGAGTGAGTCGGTGTGTCCAAACTTTTGACTGGTACTGTATATATACGGGATGCTGACGTTGAGAATGATGTTTTGCGGTTACTATTTAATGAAGCTGCCAGTTGAGGACTTGTGAGGCGTCTGTTTCTCAAACTAGACACTCTAATGGACTTGTCCTCTTGCTCAGTTGTGCACCGGGGCCTCTCACTCCTCTTTCTATTCTGGTTAGAGACAGTTGGCGCTGTTCTGTAAAGGTAAAGTACACAGTGTTGTACCAGATCTTCAGTTTCTTGGCAATTTCTCACATGGAATAGCCTTCATTTCTCAAAACAAGAATAGACTGATGAGTTTCAGAAGAAAGGTAATTGTTTCGGCCTGTAATCGAACCCACAAATGCTGATGCTCCAGATGCTCAACTAAAGAAGGCCAGTTTTATTGCTTCTTAATTAATCAGCACAACAGCTTTCAGATGTGCTAACATAATTGAAAAATGATTTTCCAACGATCAATTAGCCTTTTTAAATGATAAACTTGGATTAGCTAACACAACGTGCCATTGGAACACAGGAGTGATGGTTGCCGATAATGGGCCTCTGTACGCCTATGTAGATATTGCATAAAAAAATCTGCAGTTTCCAGCTACAATAGTCATTTACAACATGAACAATGTCTAACTGCATTTCTGATCAATTTTATGTTATTTTAATGGACCAGAAATGTAATTTTTTTCAAAAACAAGGACATTTCTAAGTGATCCCAAACTTTTGAACGGTAGTGCATATATAGATTTTTATTTATTTTACTTTTACCCATTTTTATCCCCAATTTCGTGGTATCCAATTGGTAGTTACAGTCTTGTCCCATCGTTGCAACTCCTTTACAGACTCGGGAGAGGTGAAGGTCGAGAGCCATGCGTCATCCAAAACACGACCCTGCCATGCCGCACTTCTTCTTGACACACTGCTCGCTTAACCCAGAAGCCAGCCGCACCAGTGTGTCAGAGGAAACACCATCCACTTGGCAACCGTAGGCAGCTTGCAGCCGCCCGGCCTGCCACAAGGAGTCGCTAGTGCGCGATGGGACAAGGAAATCCCGGCCAAACCAACCCCTAACCCGACCGACGCTGGGCCAATTGTCCGCCGGGTCTGTAGGGATGCCTCAAGCACTGCAATGCGTGGTTATCCATATATATATATATATATATATATAAATCCATATATATGTTGGTAATTGTTAATTATTATAGATAACTTTTCTTCAGAAAAATGCACCAAACATGCATTTAGTATTGTACAGATAGAAAGATTTTAAAAGTATTTATCCACAGCTCTGAGCAAGTCCAGTCCTGGAGTGTCTTAACAAAATGAAACCAAAAAAATAGATCTGCACGATATGTGAATATTTGCATAGTTATGAGATCATCTAATTTGCATATTTTAATAACGTATTTCAGAAAAATGTAAAACCATTTGTGTGTGAGTGTGTTTCTACATTCAACTGGTAAAAATGTAAATTATAAAGATATAATTAAGGGCCTTAAATCAATGTGCCCTAGTTAACATGCATTAGCTTTTCCTTCTCAAAAGCAACTGTTTAGAGTATTCAGAGTTTGTTGATTGTGCTCTTCACAAGTCCTTAGTGTCAGCTCTAGCTATGGAAACACAACTTCCCCCAAAATAACACTACGTCTTACACCCCAAAAAGATTGGGACCCAGGCCAATATGTCATATTGAGAATGCCATATGCCATATGTCATTCTCAAATGATCTCAAAGTTACTTTAAACCAAGTCATTGAACTCCCTTTCAGAGATTATTTGGTCACGGAATTTTAAAAGTATGCTACTTGAGGGACATTGACTTACATCTAATATTAGTGGTTTAGGCAGTGGCTATTTTTAACCAAACCAAAGCATAGATTGCATTCTCTCCTTGTCCATAATCTGTCTACACTCTAACCCCAAACACAATATATAATAAACTCTAACCCTGCCCTCTGTAGCCAGACTGTCCCTACAGAAGGGACCACACCACCATGATCTTGGAATAAACCCTAACCCCCTTATCATCAACACCCCTATCTAAACAAGGAACCCTTGTGCCGCTCTACACCCTAACTCTGTTCTGTGTTTGTACAGGCTGCTCTGGCAGGACCACGGTCTGGTATTAAACAAACTTAAACCCTGTTCCGTGTATCTCTGTCTATGGAACCTAAACCCTGTTCCGTCCGTGTACAGTATCTCTATCCATGGAACCTAAACCCTGTTCCGTGTATCTCTATCCATTGAATTTAAACCATGTTCCGTGTATCTCTATCTATTGAACCTAAACCCTGTTCCGTGTATCTCTATCCATTGAATTTAAACCATGTTCCGTGTATCTCTATCCACTGAACTTAAACCGTGTTCCGTGTATCTCTATCCATGGAACCTAAACCCTGTTCCGTGTATCTCTATCCATTGAACCTAAACCCTGTTCAGTGTATCTCTGTCTATGGAACCTAAACCCTGTTCCGTCCGTGTACAGTATCTCTATCCATGGAATCTAAACCCTGTTCCGTGTATCTCTATCCATTGAACCTAACCCATGTTCCGTGTATCTCTATCCATGGAACCTAAACCCTGTTCCGTCCGTGTACAGTATCTCTATCCATGGAACCTAAACCCTGTTCCGTGTATCTCTATCCATTGAATTTAAACCATGTTCCGTGTATCTCTATCTATTGAACCTAAACCCTGTTCCGTGTATCTCTATCCATTGAATTTAAACCATGTTCTGTGTATCTCTATCCATTGAACCTAACCCCTGTTCCGTGTATCTCTATCCATGGAACCTAAACCCTGTTCCGTGTATCTCTATCCATTGAACATAAACCCTGTTCAGTGTATCTCTGTCTATGGAACCTAAACCCTGTTCCGTCCGTGTACAGTATCTCTATCCATGGAATCTAAACCCTGTTCCGTGTATCTCTATCCATTGAACCTAACCCATGTTCCGTGTATCTCTATCGATGGAACCTAAACCCTGTTCCGTGTATCTCTATCCATTGAACCTAAACCCTGTTCTGTGTATCTCTATCCATGGAACCGAAACCCTGTTCTGTGTATCTCTATCCATTGAAACTAAACCCTGTTCTGTGTATCTCTATCCATGGAACCGAAACCCTGTTCTGTGTATCTCTATCCATGGAACCTAAACCCTGTTCTGTGTATCTCTATCCATGGAACCTAAACCCTGTTCTGTGTATCTCTATCCATGGAACCGAAACCCTGTTCTGTGTATCTCTATCCATTGAACCGAAACCCTGTTCTGTGTATCTCTATCCATTGAACCTAAACCCTGTTCCGTGTATCTCTATCCATGGAACCTAAACCCTGTTCCGTGTATCTTTATCTATGGAACCTAAACCTTGTTCCGTGTATCTCTATCCATGGAACTTAAACCCTGTTCCGTGTATCTTTATCTATGGAACCTAAACCATGTTCCGTGTATCTTTATCTATGGAACCTAAACCCTGTTCCATGGGTCTTTATCCAGGCTCCCCTGGAAAGTGGCAGGAGGCACTATCATGATCCTTCTTCGCGTTGCTTGCATCGTGCCTAAGAACATCCCTTAGCCGTGGTATATTGGCTATATATATCACACCTCCTCAGGCCTTATTGCTTAAATAACATCCCAACAGAAAATAGCATGTGGTAATAGACTCCATGGAGACCTGGGATGGACAGTATGTCAATACATGTTTTTTACAGAAATGTTAAGAGTCTTATCTCGCAGCATTGAAAAGAAAAGCACCCTAAACTAATTTTCTTTTTGCTAAACCCATTCTAGGTCAAAAAGGAAATGGCCCAAGAGAAAGGCCTCAACTCCTTCAAGATGTTCATGGCATAAAAGGATGTGTTCATGCTTCAAAACCATGAGCTGAATGCTGCGTTTCCCAATGCAAAGAGATTGGAGCCATAGCCCAGGTGCACGCAGAGAATGGAGACCTTATTGCAGAGGTATTCCAAAACATTTCTGACCACAACACAGTCAATATGGCTCAAACCTGGGGTTTGTTCAGTCTACTTCAACTTTTGCGAAGTTGCGTGACGGTTTGTACTGAACGAAACACATTGCCCCCAAACGGTACACACAGTTTTTCAACAGCCTTTGATGTAAGTTTGCTTCCGTTTAGTGGGTGATGAGGTGTGCCCTGATTCATTTAAGTGGGACCATTTGAAATCGTAAAAATTGTGTAGCAAACCATATGGTATTGCCTTCTGGGCCACCATAATCCCAATAGTTTCCTACTGGTCGTTAATACATTATTTTGAAAGGGTCAGTCACACGTTCCTATTGACTGTCCACTCAGTGTGTAAGTATTCCAGAGGTCATTGGTTTAGGTTAATGTTTCATCCGGATGTAGACTAATAGACTGAAGAGGCGACGCATGCCATGCAAAACTAACCCCGTCCAAGCCATGCAAAACTAACCCCGTCCAAGTCATGCAAAACTAACCCTGTCCAAGCCATGCAAAACTAACCCTGTCCAAGCCATAAACAACTAACCCTGTCCAAGCCATGCAAAACTAACCCCGTCCAAGCCATGCAAAACTAACCCTGTCCAAGTCATGCAAAACTAACCCCGTCCAAGCCATGCAAAACTAACCCTGTCCAAGTCATGCAAAACTAACCCTGTCCAAGTCATGCAAAACTAACCCTGTCCAAGCCATGCAAAACTAACCCCGTCCAAGCCATAAACAACTAACCCTGTCTAAGCCATGCAAAACTAACCCTGTCCAAGCCATGCAAAACTAACCCTGTCCAAGCCATAAACAACTAACCCTGTCCAAGCCATGCAAAACGAACCCCGTCCAAGCCATAAACAACTAACCCTGTCCAAGCCATGCAAAACTAACCCTGTCCAAGCCATGCAAAACTAACCCTGTCCAAGTCATGCAAAACTAACCCTGTCCAAGCCATGCAAAACTAACCCTGTCCAAGCCATGCAAAACTAACCCTATCTAAGCCATGCAAAACTAACCCTGTCCAAGCCATGCAAAACTAACCCTGTCCAAGCCATGCTAAACACCCCTTTCTAAGTCATGCAAAACTAACCCTGTCCAAGCCATGCAAAACTAACCCTGTCCAAGCCATGGAAAATGAACACTGTCCAACTCATACAAAACTAACCCTGTCCAAGCCATGCAATACTAACCCTGTCCAAGCCATGCAAAACTAACCCTATCTAAGCCATGCAAAACTAACCCTGTCCAAGCCATGCAAAACTAACCCTATCTAAGCCATGCAAAACTAACCCTATCTAAGCCATGCAAAACTAACCCTGTCCAAGCCATGGAAAAGGAACACCGTCCAACTCATACAAAACTAACCCTGCCCAAGCCATGCAAAACTAACCCTGTCCAAGTCATGCAAAACTAACCCTGTCCAAGTCATGCAAAACTAACCCTGTCCAAGCCATGCAAAACTAACCCTGTCCAAGCCATGCAAAACTAACCCTGTCCAAGCCATGCAAAACTAACCCTGTCCAAGCCATGCAAAACTAACCCTGTCCAAGCCATGCAAAACTAACCCTGTCCAAGCCATGCAAAACTAACCCCGTCCAAGCCATGCAAAACTAACCCCGTCCAAGCCATGCAAAACGAACCCCGTCCAAAGCCATGCAAAACTAACCCCGTCCAAGCCATGCAAAACTAACCCCGTCCAAGCCATGCAAAACTAACCCTGTCCAAGCCATGCAAAACTAACCCCGTCCAAGCCATGCAAAACTAACCCCGTCCAAGCCATGCAAAACTAACCCTGTCCAAGCCATGCAAAACTAACCCTGTCCAAGCCATGCAAAACTAACCCTGTCTAAGCCATGCAAAACTAACCCCGTCCAAGCCATGCAAAACTAACCCTGTCCAAGCCATGCAAAACTAACCCCCCCCCCCCAAGCCATGCAAAACGAACCCCGTCCAAGCCATGCAAAACTAACCCTGTCCAAGCCATGCAAAACTAACCCTGTCCAAGCCATGCAAAACTAACCCTGTCCAAGCCATGCAAAACTAACACTGTCCAAGCCATGCAAAACTAACCCTGTCCAAGCCATGCAAACAAACCCTGTCCAAGCCATGCAAAACTAACCCTGGCCAAGCCATGCAAAACTAACCCTGTCCAAGCCATGCAAAACTAACCCTGTCCAAGCCATGCAAAACTAACCCTGTCCAAGCCATGCAAAACTAACGCTGTCCATGACATGCAAAACGAACCCTGTCCAAGCCATGCAAAACTAACCCTATCTAAGCCATGCAAAACTAACCCTGTCCAAGCCATGCAAAACTAACCCTGTCCAAGCCATGCAAAACTAACCCTGTCCAAGCCATGCAAAACGAACCCTGTCCAAGCCATGCAAAACGAACCCTGTCCGAGCCATGTAAACTAACCCAGTCCAAGCCATGCAAAACTAACCCTGTCCAAGTCATGCAAAACTAACCCCCCCCCCCAAGCCATGCAAAACTAACCCTGTCCAACTCATACAAAACTAACCCTGTCCAAGCCATGCAATACTAACCCTGTCCAAGCCATGCAAAACTAACCCTATCTAAGCCATGCAAAACTAACCCTCTCCAAGCCATGCAAAACTAACCCTATCTAAGCCATGCAAAACTAACCCTATCTAAGCCATGCAAAACTAACCCTGTCCAAGCCATGGAAAAGGAACACCGTCCAACTCATACAAAACTAACCCTGTCCAAGCCATGCAAACTAACCCTGTCCAAGCCATGCAAAACGAACCCTGTCCAAGCCATGCAAAACGAACCCTGTCCAAGCCATGCTAAACACCCCTGTCCAAGTCATGCAAAACCCAACTAACTAACCCTGTCCAAGCCATGCAAAACTAACCCTGTCCAAGCCATGCAAAACTAACCCTGTCCAAGCCATGCAAAACTAACCCTGTCCAAGCCATGCAAAACTAACCCTGTCCAAGCCATGCAAAACTAACCCTGTCCAAGCCATGCAAAACGAACCCCGTCCAAAGCCATGCAAAACTAACCCCGTCCAAGCCATGCAAAACTAACCCCGTCCAAGCCATGCAAAACTAACCCTGTCCAAGCCATGCAAAACTAACCCCGTCCAAGCCATGCAAAACTAACCCTGTCCAAGCCATGCAAAACTAACCCCGTCCAAGCCATGCAAAACTAACCCTGTCCAAGCCATGCAAAACTAACCCTGTCTAAGCCATGCAAAACTAACCCCGTCCAAGCCATGCAAAACTAACCCTGTCCAAGCCATGCAAAACTACCCCCCCCCCCCAAGCCATGCAAAACGAACCCCGTCCAAGCCATGCAAAACTAACCCTGTCCAAGCCATGCAAAACTAACCCTGTCCAAGCCATGCAAAACTAACCCCGTCCAAGCCATGCAAAACTAACCCTGTCCAAGCCATGCAAAACTAACCCCGTCCAAGCCATGCAAAACTAACCCCGTCCAAGCCATGCAAAACTAACCCTGTCCAAGCCATGCAAAACTAACCCCGTCCAAGCCATGCAAAACTAACCCTGTCCAAGCCATGCAAAACTAACCCCGTCCAAGCCATGCAAAACTAACCCTGTCCAAGCCATGCAAAACTAACCCTGTCTAAGCCATGCAAAACTAACCCCGTCCAAGCCATGCAAAACTAACCCTGTCCAAGCCATGCAAAACTACCCCCCCCCAAGCCATGCAAAACGAACCCCGTCCAAGCCATGCAAAACTAACCCTGTCCAAGCCATGCAAACTAACCCTGTCCAAGCCATGCAAAACTAACCCTGTCCAAGCCATGCAAAACTAACCCTGTCCAAGCCATGCAAACAAACCCTGTCCAAGCCATGCAAAACTAACCCTGTCCAAGCCATGCAAAACTAACCCTGTCCAAGCCATGCAAAACTAACCCTGTCCAAGCCATGCAAAACTAACCCTGTCCAAGCCATGCAAAACTAACCCTGTCCAAGCCATGCAAAACTAACCCTGTCCAAGCCATGCAAAACTAACCCTGTCCGAGCCATGTAAACTAACCCAGTCCAAGCCATGCAAAACTAACCCAGTCCAAGCCATGCAAAACTACCCTGTCCAAGCCATGCAAAACTAATCCTGTCCAAGCCATGCAAAACTAACCCTGTCCAAGCCATGCAAAACTAACCCTGTCCAAGCCATGCAAAACTAACCCTGTCCAAGCCATGCAAAACTAACCCTGTCCAAGCCATGCAAAACTAACCCTGTCCAAGCCATGCAAAACTAACCCCCCCCCCCCCAAGCCATGCAAAACTAACCCTGTCCAAGCCATGCAAAACTAACCCTGTCCAAGCCATGCAAAACTAACCCTGTCCAAGCCATGCAAAACTAACCCTATCTAAGCCATGCAAAACTAACCCTATCTAAGCCATGCAAAACTAACCCTGTCTAAGCCATGCAAAACGAACCGCGTCCAAGCCATGCAAAACTAACCCTGTCCAAGCCATGCAAAACTAACCCTGTCCAAGCCATGCAAAACTAACCCTGCCCAAGCCATGCAAAACTAACCCTGTCCAAGCCATGCAAAACTAACCCTGTCCAAGCCATGCAAAACTAACCCTGTCCAAGCCATGCAAAACTAACCCTGTCCAAGCCATGCAAAACTAACCCTGTCCAAGCCATGCAAAACTAACCCTGTCCAAGCCATGCAAAACTAACCCTGTCCAAGCCATGCAAAACGAACCCTGTCCGAGCCATGTAAACTAACCCTGTCCAAGCCATGCAAAACTAACCCTGTCCAAGCCATGCAAAACTAACCCTGTCCAAGCCATGCAAAACTAACCCTGTCCAAGCCATGAAAAACTAACCCTGTCCAAGCCATGCAAAACTAACCCTGTCCAAGCCATGCAAAACTAACCCCCCCCCCCCAAGCCATGCAAAACTAACCCTGTCCAAGCCATGCAAAACTAACCCTGTCCAAGCCATGCAAAACTAACCCTATCCAAGCCATGCAAAACCAACCCTGTCCAAGCCATGCAAAACTAACCCTGTCCAAGCCATGCAAAACTAACCCCCCCCCCCAAGCCATGCAAAACTAACCCTGTCCAAGCCATGCAAAACTAACCCTGTCCAAGCCATGCAAAACTAACCCTGTCCAAGCCATGCAAAACTAACCCTGTCCAAGCCATGCAAAACTAACCCTGTCCAAGCCATGCAAAACACCCCTTTCCAAGTCATGCAAAACTAACCCTGTCCAAGCCATGCAAAACTAACCCTGTCCAAGCCATGGAAAATGAACACTGTCCAACTCATACAAACTAACCCTGTCCAAGCCATGCAATACTAACCCTGTCCAAGCCATGCAAAACTAACCCTATCTAAGCCATGCAAAACTAACCCTGTCCAAGCCATGCAAAACTAACCCTATCTAAGCCATGCAAAACTAACCCTATCTAAGCCATGCAAAACTAACCCTGTCCAAGCCATGGAAAAGGAACACCGTCCAACTCATACAAAACTAACCCTGTCCAAGCCATGCAAAACTAACCCTGTCCAAGCCATGCAAAACGAACCCTGTCCAAGCCATGCAAAACGAACCCTGTCCAAGCCATGCTAAACACCCCTGTCCAAGTCATGCAAAACTAACCCTGTCCAAGCCATGCAAAACTAACCCTGTCCAAGCCATGCAAAACTAACCCTGTCCAAGCCATGCAAAACTAACCCTGTCCAAGCCATGCAAAACTAACCCTGTCCAAGCCATGCAAAACTAACCCTGTCCAAGCCATGCAAAACTAACCCTGTCCAAGCCATGCAAAACGAACCCCGTCCAAAGCCATGCAAAACTAACCCCGTCCAAGCCATGCAAAACTAACCCCGTCCAAGCCATGCAAAACTAACCCTGTCCAAGCCATGCAAAACTAACCCTGTCTAAGCCATGCAAAACTAACCCCGTCCAAGCCATGCAAAACTAACCCTGTCCAAGCCATGCAAAACTAACCCCCCCCCCCCCAAGCCATGCAAAACGAACCCCGTCCAAGCCATGCAAAACTAACCCTGTCCAAGCCATGCAAAACTAACCCTGTCCAAGCCATGCAAAACTAACCCTGTCCAAGCCATGCAAAACTAACCCTGTCCAAGCCATGCAAAACTAACCCTGTCCAAGCCATGCAAACAAACCCTGTCCAAGCCATGTAAAACTAACCCTGTCCAAGCCATGCAAAACTAACCCTGTCCAAGCCATGCAAAACTAACCCTGTCCAAGCCATGCAAAACTAACCCTGTCCAAGCCATGCAAAACTAACCCTGTCCAAGCCATGCAAAACTAACCCTGTCCAAGCCATGCAAAACGAACCCTGTCCGAGCCATGTAAACTAACCCAGTCCAAGCCATGCAAAACTAACCCTGTCCAAGCCATGCAAAACTAACCCTGTCCAAGCCATGCAAAACTAACCCTGTCCAAGCCATGCAAAACTAACCCTGTCCAAGCCATGCAAAACTAACCCTGTCCAAGCCATGCAAAACTAACCCTGTCTAAGCCATGCAAAACTAACCCTGTCCAAGCCATGCAAAACTAACCCTGTCCAAGCCATGCAAAACTAACCCTGTCCAAGCCATGCAAAACGAACCCTGTCCAAGCCATGCAAAACTAACCCTGTCCAAGCCATGCAAAACTAACCCTGTCCAAGCCATGCAAAACTAACCCTGTCCAAGCCATGCAAAACTAACCCTGTCCAAGCCATGCAAAACTAACCCTGTCCAAGCCATGCAAAACTAACCCCCCCCCCCCAAGCCATGCAAAACTAACCCTGTCCAAGCCATGCAAAACTAACCCTGTCCAAGCCATGCAAAACTAACCCTGTCCAAGCCATGCAAAACCAACCCTGTCCAAGCCATGCAAAACTAACCCTGTCCAAGCCATGCAAAACTAACCCCCCCCCCCAAGCCATGCAAAACTAACCCTGTCCAAGCCATGCAAAACTAACCCTGTCCAAGCCATGCAAAACTAACCCTGTCCAAGCCATGCAAAACTAACCCTGTCCAAGCCATGCAAAACACCCCTTTCCAAGTCATGCAAAACTAACCCTGTCCAAGCCATGCAAAACTAACCCTGTCCAAGCCATGGAAAATGAACACTGTCCAACTCATACAAAACTAACCCTGTCCAAGCCATGCAATACTAACCCTGTCCAAGCCATGCAAAACTAACCCTATCTAAGCCATGCAAAACTAACCCTGTCCAAGCCATGCAAAACTAACCCTATCTAAGCCATGCAAAACTAACCCTATCTAAGCCATGCAAAACTAACACTGTCCAAGCCATGGAAAAGGAACACCGTCCAACTCATACAAAACTAACCCTGTCCAAGCCATGCAAAACTAACCCTGTCCAAGCCATGCAAAACGAACCCTGTCCAAGCCATGCAAAACGAACCCTGTCCAAGCCATGCTAAACACCCCTGTCCAAGTCATGCAAAACTAACCCTGTCCAAGCCATGCAAAACTAACCCTGTCCAAGCCATGCAAAACTAACCCTGTCCAAGCCATGCAAAACTAACCCTGTCCAAGCCATGCAAAACTAACCCTGTCCAAGCCATGCAAAACTAACCCTGTCCAAGCCATGCAAAACTAACCCCGTCCAAGCCATGCAAAACGAACCCCGTCCAAAGCCATGCAAAACTAACCCCGTCCAAGCCATGCAAAACTAACCCCGTCCAAGCCATGCAAAACTAACCCTGTCCAAGCCATGCAAAACTAACCCCGTCCAAGCCATGCAAAACTAACCCTGTCCAAGCCATGCAAAACTAACCCTGTCTAAGCCATGCAAAACTAACCCCGTCCAAGCCATGCAAAACTAACCCTGTCCAAGCCATGCAAAACTAACCCCCCCCCCCCCAAGCCATGCAAAACGAACCCCGTCCAAGCCATGCAAAACTAACCCTGTCCAAGCCATGCAAAACTAACCCTGTCCAAGCCATGCAAAACTAACCCTGTCCAAGCCATGCAAAACTAACCCTGTCCAAGCCATGCAAAACTAACCCTGTCCAAGCCATGCAAACAAACCCTGTCCAAGCCATGTAAAACTAACCCTGTCCAAGCCATGCAAAACTAACCCTGTCCAAGCCATGCAAAACTAACCCTGTCCAAGCCATGCAAAACTAACCCTGTCCAAGCCATGCAAAACTAACCCTGTCCAAGCCATGCAAAACTAACCCTGTCCAAGCCATGCAAAACGAACCCTGTCCGAGCCATGTAAACTAACCCAGTCCAAGCCATGCAAAACTAACCCTGTCCAAGCCATGCAAAACTAACCCTGTCCAAGCCATGCAAAACTAACCCTGTCCAAGCCATGCAAAACTAACCCTGTCCAAGCCATGCAAAACTAACCCTGTCCAAGCCATGCAAAACTAACCCTGTCTAAGCCATGCAAAACTAACCCTGTCCAAGCCATGCAAAACTAACCCTGTCCAAGCCATGCAAAACTAACCCTGTCCAAGCCATGCAAAACTAACCCTGTCCAAGCCATGCAAAACTAACCCTGTCCAAGCCATGCAAAACTAACCCCCCCCCCCCCCCCAAGCCATGCAAAACTAACCCTGTCCAAGCCATGCAAAACTAACCCTGTCCAAGCCATGCAAAACTAACCCTGTCCAAGCCATGCAAAACTAACCCTATCTAAGCCATGCAAAACTAACCCTGTCTAAGCCATGCAAAACGAACCGCGTCCAAGCCATGCAAACAAACCCTGTCCAAGCCATGCAAAACTAACCCTGTCCAAGCCATGCAAAACTAACCCTGTCCAAGCCATGCAAAACTAACCCTGTCCAAGCCATGCAAAACTAACCCTGTCCAAGCCATGCAAAACTAACCCTGTCTAAGCCATGCAAAACTAACCCTGTCCAAGCCATGCAAAACTAACCCTGTCCAAGCCATGCAAAACTAACCCTGTCCAAGCCATGCAAAACTAACCCTGTCTAAGCCATGCAAAACGAACCGCGTCCAAGCCATGCAAAACTAACCCTGTCCAAGCCATGCAAAACGAACCGCGTCCAAGCCATGCTAAACACCCCTGTCCAAGTCATGCAAAACGTAACTATGGGATGTCAAATAATGTCTGACAGTAACATATCGCACGTGAGGAAGTTATTACTATACATGCTAGTATTACAAAACCCACAGCAAACAGACACACTGTCTTCTTCATCTGTATCTATCCTGTTCCCTCCATTCATCTCATGTACCTTATCATATGTGTCATCAAGGTCCTTCACAGAACACAGCCAACATACTCTTATCATCGGCGGTCATTTGGTCATGTCATTCATATAGGAGTATAAGAGTACCATTTACGTGTCATGGCCTACATAAAGGCACATGAACAGTAGCTCATCTCATTCTTTCATATGAGGTCCAGGTACCGAACCAAATGTGTTTTGCAGTGTCATGTTTTGCAATCTCATGACACTGGAATTACAGTTCATGGCTTTTATGTTGATAATTTCATAATTGATCATTTTACCCCTCTGTCAATCATTCTTTCTCGAGTTTGAAAGTGAAGTCATGTTGCTGAGAATGTTTTTAATGTTGCTGCAATGTGGAAGCAAAGAGCACATTAAATGATTAACGAAGGTGGAAACTATTTGACCTCTCTTATTTAGTTTGTTCCTTGTCAATGTCTGAAGGGGCAAGGTTCAATACAGTAACTGTCCTCTGTTTAAGCTGAACAGGTGGGTCGGTGGTAACCTGAAATGATAATAAAAGCAGTAATCACTCAATACAATATTAGTTACACAAAAAGTCCAAGGATCAACACTGAGTTCCGTTTGATTCAGGTTGGAATGTTCCAGCTCTGGATTGTTAACTTTCTGTTCCAAGGTGAGGTCTGCAGAATAACCACTAGAGGGCAGCAGATGCCCAATCTGAAGTCTGTTTGGTGAAAATATTCAGGAGATGCTCACAATAAATGTATATATGTTTAGAGTGAGTTTACAGACAACTTTCATGTAAACGATTAGCAACTAAACTTCCATAGAGTAGTATTTGTAATAAACCCGTTGTCTGTTGGCAAAAAGCATGTAACGTGTCAGCTTCCTCCCTCAACACTACCTGAGGAAAACCTGTTTGCTAATCTGCTCATGCTTGTATAACCTTTTGTAACTATTTCTGTGAATATTTCACAACAGTTTATCTGTGTCACACAGACAGTTTCTTTTATCTGCCATTTAGGAGGCATTTTTTAAACTGACCTTCTCTCACTTGGCAGGGGGCTAAGAAGATGCTGTCCCTGGGCATCACAGGTGCGGAGGGTCATGAGTTGTGTCGTCCTGAGGAGGTGGAGGCTGAAGCCACCCAGAGAGCCGTCACCATCGCACACGCTGTCAACTGCCCGCTCTATGTGGTCCACGTCATGCGCAAGTCTGCCTCTAAGGTGGTGCCCAACGCACGCAGGAATGGGGAGGGGGCCTGACACTGCCTGCTGGAAGGAACTGTGGGTGGGAAAGAATGACAGAGAGAGAGAGAGATGTATGGGTAAACCACTTCTCCAATCTTTTTGGCTCTATAACAAAGAATAAAGAGCAAAAACATATACATGATCAAACACAGATCTTAGAATCAACTATTAAAGACTACCAGAGCCCACTGGATTCTCCAATTACATTGAAAGAGTTACAGGACAAAATAAAAACCCTCCAACCCAAAAAGGCCTGTGGTGTTGATGGTATCCTCAATGAAATGATCAAATATACAGACAACAAATTCCAATTGGCTATACTAAAACTCTTTAACATCATACTTAGCGCTGGCATCTTCCCCAATATTTGGAACCAAGGACTGATCACCCCAATCCACAAAAGTGGAGACAAATTTGACCCCAATAACTACCGTGGAATATGTGTCAACAGTAACCTTGGGAAAATCCTCTGCATTATTATTAACAGCAGACTCGTACATTTCCTCAATGAAAACAATGTACTGAGCAAATGTCAAATTGGCTTTTTACCAAATTACCGTACAACAGACCATGTATTCACCCTGCACACCCTAATTGACAACCAAACAAACCAAAACAAAGGCAAAGTCTTCTCATGCTTTGTTGATTTCAAAAAAGCCTTCGACTCAATCTGGCATGACGGTCTGCTATACAAACTGATGGAAAGTGGTGTTGGGGGTAAAACATACGACATTATAAAATCCATGTACACAAACAACAAGTGTGCGGTTAAAATTGGCAAAAAACACACACATTTCTTCACACAGGGTCGTGGGGTTAGACAGGGATGCAGCTTAAGCCCCACCCTCTTCAACATATATATCAACGAATTGGCGCGGGCACTAGAAAAGTCTGCAGCACCCGGCCTCCCCCTGCTAGAATCCGAAGTCAAATGTCTGCTGTTTGCTGATGATCTGGTGCTTCTGTCACCAACCAAGGAGGGCCTACAGCAGCACCTAGATCTTATGCACAGATTCTAACAGACCTGGGCCCTGACAGTAAATCTCAGTAAGACCAAAATAATGGTGTTCCAAAAAAGGTCCAGTCACCAGGACCACAAATACAAATTCCATCTAGACACTGTTGCCCTAGAGCACACAAAAAACTATACATACCTTGGCCTAAACATCAGCACCACAGGTAACTTCCACAAAGCTGTGAACGATCTGAGAGACAAGGCAAGAAGGGCATTCTATGCCATCAAAAGAAACATAAATTTCAACATACCAATTAGGATTTGGCTAAAAATACTTGAATCAGTCATAGAGCCCATTGCCCTTTATGGTTGTGAGGTCTGGGGTCCGCTCACCAACCAAGACATCACAAAATGGGACAAATACCAAATTGAGACTCTGCACGCAGAATTCTGCAAAAATATCCTCCGTGTACAACGTAGAACACCAAATAATGCATGCAGAGCAGAATTAGGCCGATACCCACTAATTATCAAAATCCACAAAAGAGCTGTTAAATTCTACAACCACTTAAAAGGAAGCGATTCACAAACCTTCCATAACAAAGCCATCACCTACAGAGAGATGAACCTGGAGAAGAGTCGCCTAAGCAAGCTGGTCCTGGGGCTCTGTTCACAAACACAAACACACACTACAGAGCCCCAGAACAGCAGCACAATTGGACCCAACCAAATCATGAGAAAACAAAAAGATAACTACTTAACACATTGGAAAGAATTAACAAAAAAACTGAGCAAACTAGAATGCTATTTGGCCCTACACAGAGAGTACACAGCGGCAGAATACCTGACCAGTGTGACTGACCCAAAATTAAGGAAAGCCTTGACTATGTACAGACTCAGTGAGCATAGCCTTGCTATTGAGAAAGGCCGCCGTAGGCAGACATGGCTCTCAAGAGAAGACAGGCTATGTGCTCACTGCCCACAAAATGAGGTGGAAACTGAGCTGCACTTCCTAACCTCCTGCCCAATGTATGACCATATTAGAGAGACATATTTCCCTCAGATTACACAGATCCACAAAGAATTCGAAAACAAATCCAATTTTGAAAAACTCCCATATCTACTGGGTGAAATTCCACAGTGTGCCATCACAGCAGCAAGATTTGTGACCTGTTGCCACGAGAAAAGGGCAAACACCATTGTAAATACAACCCATATTTATGCTTATTTATTTTATCTTGTGTCCTTTAGCCATTTGTACATTGCTAGAACACTGTATATATATATATAATATGACATTTGTAATGTCTTTAATTTTTTGAAACTTCTGTATGTGTAATGTTTACTGTTAATTTTTGTTGTTTTTCACTTTATATATTCACTTTGTATGTTGTCTACCTCACTTGCTTTGGCAATGTTAACACATGTTTCCCATGCCAATAAAGCCCTTGAATTGAATTGAATTGAATTGAGAGAGACAGACAGAGAGACAGAGAGACAGAGAAACAGAGAGACAGACAGACAGACAGAGTGAGAGACAGACAGACAGACAGACAGACAGACAGACAGACAGACAGACAGACAGACAGACAGACAGACAGACAGACAGACAGACAGACAGACAGACAGACAGACAGACAGACAGACAGACAGACAGACAGACAGACAGACAGACAGACAGACAGACAGACAGAGTGAGAGACAGAGAGACAGAGAGACAGACAGACAGAGAGACAGACAGACAGAGAGACAGACAGACAGAGTGAGAGACAGACAGAGAGACAGAGAGACAGACAGACAGACAGAGAGAGAGACAGACAGACAGACAGACAGACAGACAGACAGACAGACAGACAGACAGACAGACAGACAGACAGACAGACAGACAGACAGACAGACAGACAGACAGACAGACAGACAGACAGAAAGAGTGAGAGACAGAGAGACAGAGAGACAGACAGACAGACAGAGTGAGAGACAGACAGACAGACAGACAGACAGACAGACAGACAGACAGACAGACAGACAGACAGACAGACAGACAGACAGACAGACAGACAGACAGACAGACAGACAGACAGACAGACAGACAGACAGAGAGACAGAGAGACAGAGAGACAGAGAGACAGACAGACAGACAGACAGACAGACAGACAGAGAGAGAGAGACAGACAGACAGACAGACAGACAGACAGACAGACAGACAGACAGACAGACAGACAGACAGACAGACAGACAGACAGACAGACAGACAGACAGACAGACAGACAGACAGAGTGAGAAACAGAGAGACAGACAGAGAGACAGAGAGTGAAAGAGAGTCTCAATATGACATGGATGGTGTGCTTGACACCGTGCTTCTACACCTGCATTGCTTGCTGTTTGGGGTTTTAGGCTGGGTTTCTGTACAGCACTTTTTTTATTTTATTTACCTTACTTTGAGATATCAGCTGATGTACGAAGGGCTATATAAATAAATTTGATTTGATTTGATTTGATTCTATGTTATGTATGCATGGTTTTAGAGATCTTTGTGCCCCAACAGGCCGTGCGGTGTTTGGAGAGCCCATAGCAGCAGGACTGCAGGACTGGGTACAGATGGCACCCACTGCTGGCACAAAGACTGGGCCCACGCTGCCAAGTTCGTCATGGGCCCACCTCTGAGGCCTGACCCCAGCACCACGGGACACCTTATGGACCTACTGGCAAAGTATGTGGAGCCTTAAACAATATCAACCTGCTCTCACTGTCCCTCTCCTGCCCTTTTCATTGAGTAAAGCATATTAGGTTACACCTTCCATGCACCCTATGTCACATAAGTGCTCCATAACACTGTCATAATTACATAACAGATGTTATAAGCAGTCATGACTAGTGCTATCAGCGTATGACCCCAACAGTCATGACTGTTTAAACATACATCTCATAATATATGTCAGAGTGGAGTGCATGTAACACAGTGTTACCGACCAGCCAGGAACACAGGAACTGGGAAGGTGGACAACAATGCAAAACACAGTGGAATCTTTGAAAAATAAAGGAAAGTGAGGTGGAACTGCATATTGTCGGTGCAATAGAAATGAATGACAGGGAGTAAAGATGGCTGCCTTACCGTTTAGTGATGTAGATGCTTCTGTTTCATTCTTCCAGTGATGACCTCAGTGTGACTGGGACACACAACTGCACATTCTCTGTGTGTCAGAAGGCCCTGGACTCCCAACGGAGTCAACGGAGTGGAGGACAGGATGTCTGTCATTTGTGAGAAGGGCGTTGTCAGTTAGGCCTCTCATTCTGCATATCACATCATTCTTTATTATACACACCATAGGCTAGTTTCCCAGACAGATTAAGCCTATAGTCCTAAACCAAAAAGCATACTCATGGAGATTCTCCATCAGGACTTGGCTTAGTCTGCTTCAAGGATACAGGTCCTTCAAAAATGAGTGGTACTATTTTCAGACGGTTGACTACGTTCTATAGCAGGAGTTTAAAGGTGCCAAGTGACATTTCTGCTGTGAGAAGAGAAGATACTAATTTATATTATGCAATGTATTATGTGCATCAAGGAAGTTATCATCTGTCAGAATCAATCCACACTGTCATAGTGGATGTAGCAGCAGGCTAGTTTTCTTTCTGTCCTCTTTCGTTTTTCTTCCTCCTTTACTTATTCTCTCAGAAAAACGCTTAGTCGGTTGACCCAGAGGCCATTGCAAAAGTTAACATTGTAGAACGCTGGCAAAAAATGACACGTTTTGGAGTGAAGCTTTGAATCGCTTACTGCACTGTTAAGCATTGACCTTTGGTCAGATTAATTATGGCAGTAGATATTGTCACGTTCTGACCATAGTTCTTTTGTGTTTTCCTTGTTTTAGTGTTGGTCAGGACGTGAGCTGGGTGGGCATTCCATGTTGTGTGTCTAGTTTGTCCGTTTCTATGTATGGCCTGATATGGTTCTCGGGGTGAGGTTCGACTCAAAGGACGCTAAGGAGGTGGACAAAGACAATGGCGGAGTGGGGTCCACGTCCAGCGCCACGACCGCGGACAGATGTCCACCCTGACCCTCCCCTATAGGTTTAGGTTGTGTGGTCAGAGGGGGGGGGGGGGGGTACTGTCACGTTCTGACCATAGTTCTTTTGTGTTTTCCTTGTTTTAGTGATGGTCAGGACGTGAGCTGGGTGCACATTCTATGTTGTGTGTCTAGTTTGGCGTCTCTATGTATGGCCTGATATGGTTCTCAATCAGAGGCAGGTGTTAGTCATTGTCTCTTATTGGGAACCATATTTAGGTAGCTTGTTTTGTATTGGGGTTTGTGGGTGGTTGTTTTCTGTCTTTGTGTTCTCTGCACCAGATAGTATTGTTTCGGGTTTTGCCACATTTGTTGTTTTGTAATTGCGTTCATGTTTAGTTTCTCTTATTAAAAACCATGAACTCTAACCACGCTGCATTTTGGTCCTCCTCTCCTTCGACGGAAGAAAACCGTGACAGATATGGAATTTGTCATTCATAGCCAGAATATTGAAACTCAGTATTTTGTGTAATTACTTTCAGCAGCATAGCAGGAAAATGGGCGAGAATCGATTTGTAGCTGTCACCAGCAGCAACGCAGGGAAATCTTCATCTTCTATCCCCAGAAGGGAAAGATCGCTAAAGGATGTGACGCTCACCTGGACGCTACGGCAACCAGGTGAGACAAGGATAAAGACCATCCAAAACCTTTCTCGTTAATCATATAGTGAATTAGTGATGTTTAGCTAAATGATTAACTGTTTTGATGATGCTGCATTTCATCACTACTATTAACTGCGTGTTACACTGCAGATGGTGCTGCCAAATTGAGCTTCCCACAAAGCCTGTCTTCAGGGTGAAAAACATTTGGCTAAATAAGAAAAAGGTTTCATGTTCACTAGCTAAGGTACAGCCTGGATACAACTAGCTGGGGTGTGGTACATCCTGGCTATGGTATGGTACATCCTGGCTATGGTATGGTACATCCTGGCTATGGTATGGTACATCCTGGCTATGGTATGGTACATACTGTCTATGGTATGGTACATCCTGGCTATGGTATGGTACATCCTGGCTATGGTATGGTACATCCTGGCTATGGTATGGTACATCCTGGCTATGGTATGGTACATCCTGGCTATGGTATGGTACATCCTGGCTATGGTATGGTACAGCCTGGCTATGGTATGGTACAGCCTGGCTATAACTAGCTATGGTACCGCCTGGATATAACTAACTATGGTACAGCCTGGATATAACTAACCATGGTACAGCCTGGATATAACTAACTATGGTACAGCCTGGATATAACTAACCATGGTACAGCCTGGATATAACTAACCATGGTACAGCCTGGATATAACTAACCATGGTACAGCCTGGATATAACTAACCATGGTACTGCCTGGATATAACTAACCATGGTACAGCCTGGATATAACTAACCATGGTACAGCCTGGATATAACTAACCATGGTACAGCCTGGATATAACTAACCATGGTACAGCCTGGCTATAACTAACTATGGTACAGCCTGGCTATAACTAACTATGGTACAGCCTGGATATAACTAACCATGGTACAGCCTGGATATAACTAACCATGGTACAGCCTGGCTATAACTAACCATGGTACAGCCTGGATATAACTAACTATGGTACAGCCTGGATATAACTAACCATGGTACAGCCTGGATATAATTAACCATGGTACAGCCTGGCTATAACTAACCATGGTACAGCCTGGATATAACTAACCATGGTACAGCCTGGCTATAACTAACTATGGTACAGCCTGGATATAACTAACTATGGTACAGCCTGGATATAACTAACTATGGTACAGCCTGGATATAACTAGTTATGGTACAGCCTGGATATAACTAACCATGGTACAGCCTGGATATAACTAATCATGGTACTGCCTGGATATAACTAACTATGGTACAGCCTGGATATAACTAACCATGGTACAGCCTGGATATAATTAGCCGTGGCAACACTGCTGTGTCATCTGCATCGTTCAAATTAAGATAATTTAAACTGTTAGATTTGCACCATTTGATCTATTTTTGCACTGTATCCATTGGGCATATTAGTAATGTTTGGGGAAATTAAATAATAGGGTTATGAATAATCCCAGTGAGTAATTCAACATGCTCATGTAAGCACTGATTTTTGGGGCCTGAGTGAGATAGTAATATCCGGTTGTGATGTAGTCATTTTCTTTATGTTGAGGTTGACACATTTTCTCATAAATTGAGACCTGTTTATTCTGAGTCTTCATCACAATACAAAATATCTGAATGTATAGATTTAAAGTTATATTAAATCAAATATATGGTGTTGTTTTGAATTGGCCAAAGGGAAGGGTTGCATAAGTGTCATTTCTAGAGTCAGAAAGAAAGTGACATTTGTAATCTATATGAGACCGTAGATGTGGAACTGTGCTCCCCAATCCGAACAGACAGAGATACAGTGTGTCCCTGTAGTGCATGTGTCTATCCAGCTCTGGAATGAGGAAGAGATCTAGTCCCTACCTATCCTCTTAGCCTTGATGACGACATCATGTCCAATTTTATTTCAGATCTATTTTAGTGTCCAAGGCTTGTGAGGTCGTAAAGTCTCAGCACCCAGAACCAAATCAACTACTGGATTATGTCGTTTAACATTTTAATGGGCTGTGATGAGAGACTAGCGTTTGTATAGTAATCCTATAGTATACAATTACATATTGTAGTACAGTATAGTAGCATTGTTTGTTGTACAGTATGTGTGCTACCACTTTGTTCTTGTCCTATAGTGGGATTGAATCTTTGTAGCTCTTCGTGTTAGATTTTTGTAACTATGAATTCATCTGTGAAACTGCATAATTAATTGGCCTAAATGTGGCTTAAAACATCAGGGTCCGGAGGCAAGACTCAGTTATGCAATGCAACAAAGCTACAGTAGTTCTACATGCCAAATAGCATCATATTCCCTACGTAAGGCGCTGATCAGAAGTGGTGCACTATGGGAAATAGGGTGCCATTTCGGACATATCCTTTGGGTTTGTGTCATTAGGGTACCGGAGAGATGGAGAAAATAACTCTCTCTATTTGTCTAGTGTCCTTCTCCTAGTGTCCTTCTCCTAGTGTCCTTCTCCTTCCCCTTTTTTAGAATTGTTTGTTTTTATTTTATTGGCGCTGCACAAGATGACTGTGGAGGGAAATATTACCTGTCATAAAAGCATTGTCATGAATCATTTATTGAAACAATGATTTGCTTTTTCACAAATGATTTGAATTGTAAGATTGCTTTCTCTCCTCTAGCTGCTCATGTAGTTTCATACTTGTAATTTCTCTGCAGCAACCATTTAAAGGATAAAGTTTTACCTTCCATTAGACACAGCTTTTCTTAAATGCATACTTTAAAAGTGATCTGTATCATCTGTCAGCTCATTTCGATTTAACGTCTTATTCCAGCAGCCCTAGGCATATGGCAGACAGAATAATGTCTGGATACCTGGGTAGCAGGCAGCACTATTCTTTTTTACTGTGCTTTTGCAGCACTTCTCAAATAGCTGCCAAAATAGTACTGTAAGAAAATGCTGAAAATGTTTAGACACAATTTATTGACTGAAAAATATTGCAGATGACGTGCTTTTTTTCTCGTCATGTTCCAAATACTGTTATGAAGTATTGGTAATTAGACCAGAGAATGTCATTTGCCAGTAGCTTTCAGAATCATAGCTAGAGGAAACACTCATTTTGTGTATATTATCTTCTAAAATGTGTAAAACAGTTGTAAAACATATCTTATTTAAAATGTTATTTTATTCTTCAATTCTTTCAAATCAGAACAGAAATCATAATATATACATACATACATGGACGTCATGGCCTGGTCTCTGCCCTTTGTAGGCGAGAAAGTGACAGAGATCCTGGTTAACGTGCTCAACATCTGCTCTGACGCCGAGCTCATGTCTGAAGGAGACAACACATGTGAGGGTAAAAAAAAACACAACCCTGTTAAGAACTTAAAAAAATATATATATATATATATTGACTTTCAATGTTACCAGAAGAGGGAACATACATACACACACACACACACACACACACACACACACACACATACGCACACATACATACACACACACACATACGCACACACATACATACGCACACACATACATACACATACATACATACATACATACATACATACATACATACATACATACATACACTACCAGTCAAAAGTTTGACATCTACTCATTGAAGGGTTTTTATTTATTTAGAATATTTTTCTCCACTGTAGAATGATAGTGAAGACATCCAAACTATGAAATAACACACATGGGATCATGTAGTAACCAAAAAAAGTGTTAAACAAATCAAAATATATTTTATATTTGAGATTCTTCAAAGTAGCCACCCTTTGCGGTGCTTCTACATCTGCATTGCTTGATGTTTGGTGTTTTAGGCTGGGTTTCTGTACAGCACATTGTGACATCAGTTGTCTTGTGACAAGGTAGGGGTGGTATACAGAAGATAGCCCTATTTGGTAAAAGACCAAGTCCATATTATGGCAAGAATAGCTCAAATAAGCCATGAGACATGAAGGTTAGTCAGTTTCTTTAAGTGCAGTCACAAAAACCATCAAGCGCTATGGCAAAACTGGCTCTCATGAGGACCGCCACAGGAAAGGAAGACAAAGAGTTAGCTCTGCTGCAGAGGATAAGTTCATTAGAGTTACCAGCCTCAGAAATTGCAGCCCAAATAAATGCTTCACAGAGTTCAAATAACAGACACATCTCAACATCAACTGTTCAAACGAGACTGAGTGAATCAGGGTTGAATTGCTGCAAAGAAACCACTACTAAAGGACACCAATAATAAGAAGAGACTTGCTTGGGTCAAGAAACACAAGCAATGGACATTAGACCAGTGTAAAATATGTCCTTTGGTCTGAAGTCCAAATTCGAGATTTTTGGTTCTCACCGCTGTGTTTTTATGAGATGCAGAGTAGGTGAACGGATGATCTTCGCATGTGTGGTTCCCACCGTGAAGCATGGAGGAGGAGGTGTGATGGTGCTTTGCTTATGACACTGTCAGTGATTTCTTTAGAATTCAAGGCACACTTAACCAGCATGTCTACCACAGCATTCTGGAGCGATATGCCATCCCATCTGGTTTGCGCTTAGTGGGACTATCATTTGTTTTTCAACAGGACAATGACCCAAAACACACCTCCAGGCTGTGTAAGGGCTATTTGACCAAGAACAGTGGTGGAGTGCTGCATCAGATGACCTGGCCTCCACAATCACCTGACCTCAACCCAATTGAAATGGTTTGGGATGAGTTGGACTGCAGAGAGAAGAAAAAGCAGCCAACAGGTGCTCAGCATACGTGGGAACTCCTTCAAGACTGTTGGAAAAGCATTCCAGGTGAAGCTGGTTCAGAGAATGCCAAGAATGTGCAACGCTGTCATCAAGGCAAAGGTTGGCTACTTTGAAGAATAAAATATATTTTGATTTCTTTAATACTATTTGGGTTACTACATGATTCCACATGTGTTATTTCATAGTTTTGATGTCTTCACTATTATTCTACAATGTAGAAAATAGTACAAACAAATAAAAACCCTTGAATGAGTAGGTGTCCAAACGTTTGACTGGTACCACACACACACACACACACACAGACGGGTCTGAAATTACTGACACCCTTGATAAAGATGAGCAACAATGACTGTTAAAAATAAATATTTCAAATATTGAGCTATAGGTATATTGATTTAAAAAAAAAGGGGAAATTAAGTTATACTAATAAAATTACTTAGAGAAACATTTAGTTTAACAAGTAATATGGTAGGGGTCAAAATTATTTACACCCCTAAATATTATTTTAAGCATACAACATAGCTCAGTATTTTAAATATTTATTTTATACAGTCATTATTTCTCATCTTTATCAAGGTTGTCAAAAATTTTGACCCCACTGTGCACATACAGTGTCTGGAATATACATTTACAGTACACTGAGTGTACAAAACATTAGAAACACTTTCCTAATATTGAGTTGCACCCCCTTATTGCCCTCAGAACAACCTCAATTCATTGGGCAGGTACTCTACAAGGTGTTGAACGCTTTGCACAGGGATGCTGGCCCATGTTGACTCCATTGATAATTACGGAAAACTGTTGATTGTGAAAAACATAGCAGCGTTGCATTTTGACCCATTCAAACTGGTGCGCCTGGCACCTAATACCATACCCCGTTCGAAGGTTCTTAAATATTTTGTCTTGCTCATTCACCCTCTGAATGACACACATACACAATCCATGTGTCAAGGCTTAAAAATCCTTCTTTAACCTGTCTCCTCCCCTTCATCTACATTGATTGAAGTGGATTTAACAAGTGACATCAATAACAGATCATAGCTTTCACCTGGTCAGTCAAAAGCTCTGACGAAGGCCTTGAGGCCGATACGTAAAGCTTGTTCACTTCTTGGCGCACCCATCCCTTTAGCGGGATCATTTTCGTCAACATCCGCTGAATTGCAGAGCGCCAAATTCAAATGACTAAATGACCAAAAATATTTAATTTTCATGAAATCACAAGTGCAATATACCAAAACACAGCTTAGCTTGTTGTTAATCTACCTGGCGTGTCAGATTTCAAAAAAGCTTTACAGCGAAAGCTATCCAAGCATTTATGTTAGGACAGCTCTCTCAGCAGACAAAACATTACAAAGAGCTAGCAGCAAAGTAGATTGGTCACGAAAGTCAGAAAAGCAATCAAATTAATCGCTTACCTTCGATGATCTCCGGATGTTTGCACTCACGAGACTCCCAGTTACACAATAAATGTTTGTTTTGTTCCATAAAAATTATTTTTATATCCAAAAACCTCCATTTGGTTGGCGCATTTTGTTCAGTAATCCACAGGCTCGTGCAGGTCACGACGGGCAGATGGAAATTCCAAATAGTATCCGTAAAGTCAAAGTTTTTTATAATCAATCCTCAGGTTGTTTTTACAATAAATAATCAATCATATTTCAACCGGACGGTAGCTTTTTCAATAGGAGAGAGAGAGTAAATGTCTGCTCCAAGTTGTTGGCGCATGCAAAACTCTGGCGACACCCAGCTGTGCACTGATGCGATGTGATCATTTTCACTCATTTTTCAGAATAAAAGCCTGAAACTATGTCTAAAGACTGTTCACACCATGTGGAAGCCATGTGGAAGCCATAGCCATCTGGTTGATATCCCTTTTAAATGGAGGGAAGGCATGCAATGGAACAGAGAGTGTTTCAAAATAACAGCACTTCCTAGTTGGATTTTCCTAAGGTTTTCACCTGCAATATCAGTTCTGTCATACTCACAGACAATATTTTGACAGTTTTGGACACTTTAGAGTGTTTTCTATCCTAATCTGCCAATTCTATGCATATTCTAGCTTCTGGGCCTGAGAAATAGGCAGTTTCATTTGGGCACGTTTTTCATCCAAACATCAAAATACTGCCTAGTCTCAAGAGGTTTTAAAGAGCAGTGATACTAGCAAGAGCAGTGTGCAGGTTTCTTCATTTTTCTCATCTTATTTAACTGTTACCATGCACCTGCAACAAAGATAGCTCAGATGTGCGAGTGCCTTTTGAACCTGGTCAGTCTATGTCACGGAAAGAGCAGGTGTTCCTAATGTTTTGTACACTCAGTGTATATAGAATCAAAATGTTGCATGAAATTAAATATCGGGAATTCAAATTTGTGGAAATTTTATTATGAAGTTTTTAATACTGCATGGACTAAATCAAATAGAGTGCTCTGCTCAGCACTACCAATCCTTTGTGAATATTTTCCTGGAGAGTGTCACGTTCTGACCATAGTTCTTTTGTGTTTTCCTTGTTTTACTGTTGGTCAGGACGTGAGCTGGGTGGGCATTCATTGTTATGTGTCTGGTTTGTCTATTTCTATGTTTGGCCTGATATGGGTCTCAATCAGAGGCAGGTGTTAGTCATTGTCTCTGATTGGGAACCATATTTAGGTAGTCTTTTTTGTGTTGGGTTTTGTGGGTGATTGTTTCTTGTCTTTGTGTCTATGCAACAGATAAGACTGTGTTCGGTTTTCACATTTATTGTTTTGTAGTTAGTTCATGTTAAGTGTCTCTTATTAAAGAACATGAACTCTAACCACGCTGCGTTTTGGTCTGCCTCTCCTTCCCAGGAAGAAAGCTGTTACAGAATCACCCAACACAACAGGACCAAGCGGCGTGGTGAAAGGCAGTGGCAGCAGGAGCAGCGCAAGGAGGAATGGACATGGGATGATGTGTTGGACGGCAAGGGTTGCTACACTTGGGAGGAGATCCTGGCGGGAAAGAATCGCCTCCCATGGGAACAGGTGGAGGCAGCTAGGAGAGCAGAGGCACCCGGAGAGAGGAGCCGGCGATAAGAGGGAACACGGCTGGCAAGGAAGCCCGAGAGTCAGCCCCAAAAATGTCTTGGGGGGGTGGCACACAGGAAGTGTGGCGAAGCCAGGTAGGAGACCTGCGCCAACTTCCTGTGCTTACGGGAGGGCAAGAGAGACCGGGCAGGCACCGTGTTATGCTGTGGAGCGCACGGAGTCCCCAGTGCGGGTGTATAGCCCGGTGCGGTACATACCAGCTTCTCGGATCGGCCGGGCTAGAGTGGGCATCGAGCCAGGTGCCATGAAGCCGGCTCTACGCATCTGGTCTCCAGTGCGTCTCCTTGGGCCGGCGTACATGGCACCAGCCTTGTGCATGGTGCCATGGTTCGCCTGCACAGCCCAGTGCTGGCTATTCCACCTCGCCGCACTGGCAGGGCGACCGGGAGCATTCAACCAGGTAAGGTTGGGCAGGCTCGGTAATCAAGAGCTCCAGTGCGCCTGCACGGTCCGGTCTATCCAGTACCACTTCCACGCATCAGCCCTCCGGTGGCAGCTCCCCGCACTCACCCTGAGGTGCGTGTCCTCGGCCCAGTACCACCAGTGCCGGCACCACGCACCAGGCCTACAGTGTGCCTCGCCTGTCCGGCGCTGCCGGAGTCTCCCGCCTGTCCGGCGCTGCCAGAGCTTCCGCCCCTCAGTAGAGGCGACAGAGCTCCTCTTTCCAGCGCTGCCAGAGCCTTCCTCCTCTCCAGCATTGCCGGAGCTGCCCGTCTGCCCAGCGCCACCTGAGCTGCCCGTCTGCCCAGCGCCGCCTGAGCTGCCCGTCTGTCCAGAGCTGCTAGAGTCTCCCGTCTATCCAGAGCCGCTAGAGTCTCCCGTCTGTCCAGAGCTGCTAGAGTCTCCCGTCAGCCAGGATCTTTCAGAGCCGCCAGTCAGCCAGGATCTTCCAGAGCCGCCAATCAGCCAGGATCTGCCAGAGCTGCCAGTCAGCCAGGATCTGCCAGAGCGGCCAGTCAGCCAGGATCTGCCAGAACCGCCATTCAGCCAGGATCTGCCAGAGCCGTCAACCAGCCTGAGCTACCTCTCAGTCCTGAGCTATCTCTCAGTCCTGAGCTACCTCTCAGTCCTGAGCTACCTCTCAGTCCTGAGCTACCTCAGTCCCGAGGTGCCCCTCAGTCCGGAGCTGCCCCTCAGTCCAGTGGGGCCCTTTGTTAGGGTTACTAGGCCAAGGTCGGCGGCGAGGGTCGCCACTCAAAGGACGCTAAGGAGGAGGACAAAGACTATGATGGAGTGGGGTCCACGTCCAGCGCCAGAGCCGCCACCGCGGACAGATGCCCACCCAGACCCTCCCCTATAGGTTTAGGTTGTGCGGTCGGAGTCCGCACCTTGGGGGAGGGGGGGGTACTGTCACATTCTAACCATAGTTCTTTTGTGTTTTCCTTGTTTTAGTGTTGGTCAGGACGTGAGCTGGGTGGGCATTCATTGTTGTGTGTCTGGTTTGTCTATTTCTATGTTTAGCCTGGTATGGTTCTCAATCAGAGGCAGGTGTTAGTCATTGTCTCTGATTGGGAACCATATTTAGGTTGCCTGTTTTGTGTTGGGTGTTGTGGGTGATTGTTTCTTGTCTTTGTGTCTATGCACTAGATAAGACTGTGTTCGGTTTTCACATTTATTGTTTTGTAGTTAGTTCATGTTAAGTGTCTCTTATTAAAGAACATGAACTCTAACCACGCTGCGTTTTGGTCCACCTCTCCTTCCCAGGAGGAAGGCCGTTACAGAGAGAACACAAACCCTGTGACATTTAGAGAGGAAACATGAGGTAATTTCATACTTCACGTAAAAAGCTGATTAAATATTATGTCAATTTAAAGGCACTGGGAAATGAGGTCGTTACAACAAAAACACAGTCTCAGTGGCAGAATAAAGTCAACTCATCACAAAACCGGAGAGCAGCATCTGTCCGGTGAAATCCACAAAGCAAATATTGCACGCAAACAGTTATCACCTACAGCATGGTCAAGGAAATAAACACTTTAGACAGTTTACTAAACAACTGCTGATTTAGAACCACAGAGTTACTGCAAGTCAGCTCAAAGTCAACAGGATCACTTCTATTCCAGCACAAAATATATTTAAACATCAAATCAACAAGGCTATATATACTAAGTTTACTACACTGAAAACAAACTTAAAGATACCATCCTTGTCATAGAAGACCATGTGGCGCAAGTAAAATATATTTATATTTTTTACTCACCTGGCTTATAGACTAGTTGAACACTAATCCCCTTAGCCATGGTATATTGGCCATATATTACAAACCCCAGAGGTGCCTTTGTAATGACTAAGAAAATAAATACAGATGACCCAACAGCACTGGAGGGTGGAGCGGCGGGAGGCAGGAGGCGGAGCAGAGGTCTGCAGGCCGGTTTGACAAGGTCATGGAATGAACCGACATTCTGCGTCAAGGCTGATGTCCAGTGGTTCTGTTCGGGGGTCGACCCCGCGATCGGGGAGTGGGACGATCCGGACAGTTACGGTGGAATGCCTGAATCATCTCTGGGTCGAGGATGTCCTGGTTGGGGACCCAGGACCGGTCTTCAGGCCCATAACCTTTCCAGTCCACTAGATAGTGGATGCGACCTCAGGTGTTTGGAATCAAGGATGGCCTGAATGGCGTAGGTAGGTTCCCCTCTGACGTCCAACAGTGTGGGTAGAGACTGGAGGGTGAATAGGACTGTAGGTGACCGGTTTTAACAGAGACACATGGAAGGACGAGGAGATTTTATACTGACGGGGTAACTAGAGGCGGTACGTGATAGGGTTGATGCGATGGGTTATATTGAAGGGACCAATGAAGCGAGGACGTCTGTGGTAGAGCCACACACGCTGTCCGGGGTGAAAGAGTGGCATAAGTCGACGGCGTCTGTCGGCAAAGCATTTCTGGTTATTAGAGTCTTCTTGCTTTCTCCCATACCCGCTCACTACGCCGAAACCAGTCATGGATAGCTGGGACAGTACCAGGCTCCGCCTCCCAGGGAAACATGGGTGATTCATAACCAAGTACACACTGAAATGAAGTAAGGTGGAGGGATGAATGCATGAGTGAGTTTTGAGCATATTTGGTACAGGCCATATACGGACTCCAGTCGTGTGGAGAGGCAGAACATTGTTGGTGGAGGTACTTCCCTATTTCTTGGTTCAGGCATCCGTCTGCCCATTGGTCTGGGAATGGTACCCGGAGGAGTGGCTGAGGGCGACCCCCAGTCGGTCACAGAACGCTCGCCACACCCGGGAGACAAACTGGGGCCCGCGGTCAGAGATGATGTCCTCCGGAATCCCATACAGACGGAACACTTGCTGGGACATACACTCAGCCAATTCCATGGTGTTAAGTAAATGAGGAAGACAACACATTTTTGAAAAACGGTCTACTATGACAAGGATGGTGGTATTAACATGGGATTCAGGAAGGTCTGAGGATGTCAACAGCTATGTGGGACCAGGGTCTGTGAGGGATTGGCAAAAGTTTGAAGCTTACCGGAAGCGAGATGACGAGGGCTTTTGGTTTGGGTGCAGACTGGACAGGAGAGTACGTAATCCCTTACATCGGATGCCAGTGAGGACCACCAGAATTTACAGGCTAGAAGTTCGGTGGTTCGTGTAATGCCTGGATGTCCTGACTCCAAGGACGTGTGACACCATTGCATCAGTTTGGGTCTAACAGCTGCTGGTACGTAACTCCTCCCAGCTGGTGTCTCAGGAGGAGCTGGGTCTGAGGTTAGGGCTTCTTGTATGGCAGAGTGAACCTCCCACTGTACCGGGTCCCATAATGCAAGAGGAAGGAAGAATGGATGTAGGGTCTGAATTACTGGTCGGAAGGTCAAACTGGCGGGAGAGAGCATCAGCTTTTACATTTTTCTTTCCAGGGATATAAGTAACATGAAAATGGAAGCATGTGAAGAAGAGTTTACAGAGGTTGCATGGAAGGTGCTCTTTTCAGTCTTCACATAAAGGTTATGGTCAAGGAGCTGTTGAAGAAGCTTTACACATGCTGTATGTGTTCCTTCAGGGAGTTGGACTATATCAGGATGTCATCAATGTAGACGATGAGAAAGCGGTTGATCATATCCAGGCAAATCCTGTTCATAAAGGATTGGAAGACAGCGGGGGCGTTAGTAAGGCCGTAGGGCATGACCAGGTATTCATAGTGCCCTCGTGCTTTGATAAAGGCCGTCTTCCATTCATCGCCTTCAAGTATAGGGACAAGGTTATATGCACTTCTTCGCAGGTCGAGTTTTGTATAGATGTTGGCAGGGCCCACTTGTTCAATGGTCGCTGGGATCAGAGGAAGAGGTTCTTGGCCGTGACGTCATTCAGGGAATGGTAATCAATACATGGACGGAGACCACCGTCCTTTTTTACAATGAAGAAGAAGCTGGATGCAGCTAGGGAAGAAGGATGAATGAAACTGTTTAAGTGTTTCATCAATGTAGTTCTCCATTGCCTCATTTTCCGGGATAGAAAGGGGGTAAACACAGCCCTTCGGTGGGGACACTCCAGGGAGTAAGTCAATAGAACAGTCCCCTGGGCGATGTGATGGCAGAGTGGAGGCCTTGATTTTGCTGAAGACATTGCTGCACTGGGCGTATTCAGATGGTACTGTCCTGGTCTTCTACCAGCTTCACCAGTTGTCTTAGCCTACCCTGCACTGCAGAGGCAGAGGCCTCAATGGTGGTGGCTCTGCAGGGTAGGCTGAGACAACTGGTGAAGCTGTTAGAAGACCAGGACAGTAGTTCACATTGTCGCCACGAGGTGGCAGGGTCGTGATGACAAAGTCAGGGGTGTCCGAGGATGAGTGGCTGTTTGGGGGATGAGAGTTCCATGAGTTGAATGGTTTCGGTGTGGAAGACTCCAATCTGGAGGGTGACGCTCTGTGTCAGGTGTGTAATGAAGCCCGTGCCCAATGGCTGCCCGTCCTGGGTGTTAATCCTTAAGGGAGGGGTGACAGGTGTTAGACCAATGTCAAGCTCTTGTACTAGCTGGTGATCGATAAAATTACCTGCTGCTCCCGAATCTATCAAGCCCTCTACATACTTAGTAACCCCCTTCACGGTTATCAATACTGGGATGGAGAATTGCTTCTGGGTGATATTTAGAAATAAGGACACGCCTAACTGCATGGCAGCGGAGGGACCCTTCTCATCTCTCCGTTGGGGGCGAACAGGGCAATGGCTGAATAGATGATATTTCGCTCCACATTATAGGCAGAGCCCTTCTTGTATCCGCCTTTGACGTTCGATACACAGGAGAGGAGCATGGCCCAACTGCATGGGCTCTGGAAGACTCGGACAGGATGATGGAATTATGGAAAGAGAAGGTTTCGGGTTCCTGGGTGGCAGAGTTTTTCGGCGGTCGGAGATGAGGTGGTCGATGGAGATGGACATGCGAATGTATTGATTTAAATCCTGAAGGTCACCTCTACAGGCCAGCTCCGCCTGAAGCAGCCTCACTCCATCCACTCCTTGCAGCCATGGTGAGGAACTCGAGGGCATACTGGCAGCTGAATTGCATCCTTGTGAAGTTCTATGAGGAGGTCTCCTATAGGACGACCGGAAGGAGAGTGATCAAATAGTGGTGGCCCAATCCAGGGCTTTGCCTGTGAGTAGAGACAGCAAAATCAATCCTGCTCTTGTTGGTGGCGAAGTTAGTGAGGTTGTGCTCAATGTATTTTCTGCATTGCATCAGAAATCCCTGACATTTCCCAGGTGAACCGTCATATTTTCCAGGCATGGATATGAATGAAGGAGGGCTATGGGTTACGATACCTGTCATCGGAGGAGTAGGGATAGGCTGGCGGAGAGGATGGCAGATTTCCTCCATAAGCTCCTCTGCTGGGTTAGGCCCCGCTGTATCTCAGCTAAATCCATTCCGTTTTTAGGTGAGGTATTCTTTAATGAACACTCAGGGAGAAAAAGGTGTAGATTCACGTGCAGAGCGCGGCAGGTGTTTATTTCACAGAAGGCAGGAATCGTGGTCACAGGCAGGCAATGGTCATACACAGGTAGGCAAACAGGCAAGTGAATCAAAACTAGGACCGAAGGCTATAATGGGTTCTCACAAAGAGAGGAAAACGCTTTGTAGAGTCAAAACAAACAATACCTCACAAAGGCACAAAAAGAATGAACACAAATAAAAAGGGCTACGTTCAAGAACAACGAAACAGAACACAAGGTTGACTAAGAAAATAAATACAGAACCTTACAGCCTTTTTGCTATTTTAAACTGGTTACCAATGTAATTAGTAACCAGTAACAATAAATATTTTGTCATAACCAATGGTATACTGTGTGATATACCACGGCTTTCAGCCAATCATCATTCAAGGCTCAAACTACCCAATTTATAAAGAGAATCAAGTCAAATCCCCATCTCCATCCATGGTTTAGGAAAGGGCTGATTTAGGAAGCAATATACTGCAGGACATCAACACAAGCAGAGCAGAAACAGACACGTTTTTCAGAAGATGGCATTTTGAAATTATTTGATTGGTCTGAAGCCAAATCCAAACAGGCCTCCCTTTGGGGGGCGTTTTGCTACACCAGGACAACCCACAGTTGAGCTCAGCTCAACGCTGATTGGCAAATAATTTTATAATTTGTTTATCAAGGAAGGCTAAATATTTGCTGGCATCAATCAATCAAATGGTACAGCGGCAACATGTGATACTCTTTTGGTCCAGACAGCATCAGATACATGGTCGTCACATACTGAGACAGAGGGGCAATGTTTTCCTCGCTCGGGTGATTTTTCTGGTGAGATTCAGCCACTTGCGAATTGACAGAAAATTATGAAAACACAGGGAGAGACACAAGATACAATATTTAATCATTTAAATGTTTTTATTGGTCAAATATTTGGGAAAGCCTGGCTTCCCTTGGCATCCACGAACACACGCCACTGTTGGTCAGTCTATCACGGAAAGAGAAGGTGTTCCTAATGTTTTGTACACTCAGTAAATATATATATATATATATATATATACACACACACAGTTGAAGTAGGAAGCTTACATACACCTTAGCCAAATACATTTAAACTCAGTTCCTGACATTTAATCCTAGTAAAATTCCCTGTTTTAGGGGAGTTAGGATCACCACTTTATTTTAAGAATGTGAAATGTCAGAATAATAGTAGAGAGAATGATTTATTTCAATGTTTATGTTTCCAAACTATTTACTACAATTTATGCAATTGCACAAAATCTATTATGTTATTTCTATGTGAAATAAACACTTGCAAAGTTATATTTGAGGATGATGGTGATACCCATTTCAACACATAACTTCCAACAATATGTCTTTGTTATGTTTGTATCTGGCATATTGGACGAGAGTCTACCCTTACCTCCGTGTTAAACTATGGCCGGGATACCATCAAATACAGGTTGTCTAGAAGCGCACAGTGTTTTACATTGAAAGCTAATTTCCACTTGAAAATAGCTTTCAATTGGAAATTATCATCAGACATTCACAGCATTTACCATGAATGCGAGCTTCACAAACGCCGGGGAAATTGTCGGTAGTGCAGCGCTGCAACGCTCCTTGGATTGCATCCTGGCCTATGTAAAAAAGGCCCAGTTCTGCTGTCACACAGCATCACACTACACATTGGGATTGTCTCCTACTGGGCATGCTGACATGCTGGCGTGGTACTGAGCCGCTAGGGCTCTGCAGACATAATGTGAGTTTATCAGAGTGAATGCTACGGGTCAGTGGCAGCAGTGTGTGAGTCACAGTCAGCCCACTCATCTCTGTGCCTTCTCCTTCACTCTGCCTTCTCTTTCACTGTGCCTTCTCTCAGTAATAGAACTGGGTTAAAATAAGTATATATTTTCTTTCAAACACTCACACTGCACTTTACTGAGTTGACCTGCCTAGCACAATTAAGCAATGACATGTCCAATTCTGGTATTAGGCAACATTGTTCACATGATCCTCTATCTTCATATACATTGGGGTCCGACATTATTGACGCCCTTGATTAGGATGAGCAAAAATAAATCATGAATATACTGAGCTATATTGTATGCTCCCCAAATGTTAGAAAATTATATTATTTTATACTAATGCAATTGCTGAAGAGAAAAGGTAGGGGTCAAAATGATTGACACCCCGGTTTTCAATACCTTTCAATAACGGCACTGAGCCTTTTTCTAAAATGTTTTATGAGTTGGAGAACACATTGGGAGCAATCTTAGAAACTTCCTCCATACAGAATCCTTTTCGGATCCTTAGTATGCGCTTATGGACTGCCCAATTCAAACCACATGTTTTCAATAAATCATTAAAATAGTGAGCTATATTGTACACTCCAAAAAAATGGGAAATTATATTATTTATTTGGAAAAATCCTAATTTTGCAATGGTCATCTCAGTTTCCGGACTTGAAACCCATTGAAAACCTGTGGTTTGAATTAATTTGTGCAGTCCATAGGAGCACGTATCTGGAAGGATTCTGTATTGAGAAATGGTTTAAGATCCCTCCCAATGTGTTCTCCAACTCAGATTTTTCTTTGAAAAAGCTCAGTGTCATTATTCTGGCAAGGTGAGATATTAAAAGGTATTGAAAACAGGGGTGTCAATATTGTTTACCCCTAAATGTTTGAGAAAAAAAATATATTACTTGTTAATTAAGCAAAATCCTTCTCTCAGAAATTGTATTAGTATAAATAATATAATTTCCCAAATTTTTGGAGTATACAATATAGCTCAGTATTTGAAGGATTTATTTTAAGCAGTCATTTTTGTTGATCTTAAAAAAGGTAGCCAATAATTTCCAACCCCACTGTAAATACCTTGACACTAAATAATCTGGTAAATGTAACGTCATATTTCAACGTTACAGAAGCTTAGAGGGGTACGTCTCCTGACTGACTGTCAGCATTCTGTGAAGGGGAATGTGTCAGGACCCACTACAATCACTGTGGTAGATGAGCATTGTGGCGTCTGGATATAATGCTAATGGGGTGTGACTAAACACCAAGTGCATGATGGGAACTGAATAGTGGCGTGCACATTTAGGGAAGGTATGGTTTGCGTGATGATGTCAGCACAACTGTCCCTGTTGTTTTTGATCGACATTAAACAACTGAAACAGATATCATGTTTTGCAGAGCTTTGTGTTCTCATTGCAGACAATTACCCTGTGCACTTATGATCATCCAAACTCCACGGGCATGGTAACAACGAAGAAAATGCAGAAGTTAAAGACATGACATAGAGATACAAGACGTTTATATCTCAGTTACTGGGATTGATGGCTGTTTTTGAGGTGTTTTTATTCTTTAAAATTAAGTGTAATTTTGTACCAATTATTCAATGTTTGAACTATTTTCATCTCACATTAGATTGCTTCAAAATGTTGCTTGGAAACCTTGGTAACCATCATTTAACCTTTATTTATACAGGTACATGAATTAACAAACTGAAATACTGTATGTATTTACAATGACAACATGTCATTAGTCTAGATTTGAGTTGTTATATAATGTAACATGTTTCATAACTCACATTTCACAATTCACATTTTCAAAAAAAAAGTGTGTCTCTCACTTCTTCCTGTGGCAGCAGAAAGTCTAGTTTGCTTGCTGAACATTGTCATACTCCTGTGGTCTGTAGAGTATTGGACACCAGAAATCTGGCTGATGAAGAAAGTATGGATTAATCAAACAGTACTTTAGTAACGTACATATACTGTATCTATTGTTGTACTGAGAAATTAATCTGCACTTTTTCCCTGGGACAAATTATGACAATGTGCAGTAGGCCACGTAAGAACATCTATGTAATATACGGTATTATACCATTCTAACGTCTCCATCAATGTTTATCAATGATCTATGGATTATACAGACCTTCTTGATGAGGGATCTCAGACTGCTTTCCTCAGCTTTCCTGTTCCCTTCCTTTCTTGATCTCTTCTTCAGGATCTTAGCATGCAGAAACTCCACCCTCTCCTCGGCATTGGTGGAGAAGAACTGCTCACACACCACGAGCCTGATCTGTGTGAGCTTGGCAGACATCAGGGACATGCTGAGAAGGGCAGCTAGTAACACAACCAGAGGCAGGATGGAGTCATAGAGTACTAATCTAGGTTTAGGAAGGCAACTCTTCTCAAAGATGGACACCTGGTAGGAGAAATCCCTCCTGTTGATCTCCTCTGAAATGGGGACACCAATAATGGTCATGTCTTCCTGAAACAACAATTGGTCAGTAGAGCAACAGGGTTATAGCCTAGTGGCTAGATTGTATTGAATGAATTAAGACCGTATCTTGTTGTGTGTTTTACTAACATAGATACTTACGTTTATGTTCATAATCAAAGGAACATGAAATGGCTCTAGCTCATGAAGTCGCGTTCTGATGACCTCAACAAACCAAAACATGAGTACATCAACACCTATGAACAAGACCCAGGCTAGACAATGGGTGAACACTGGGAAACTGAATTTCAGTATGGCTTTCCCTTCCGTGGCCCTGAGTCGAGGGGAAGGGATGGTGATGTAGCGTCTAGCCTCCTTCGGTGTGAGGGGGAGCACTGGAGGCCTTCCTTCTGCCTTCTGCTTCTCATCAAAATTTATGAACGTCCTGGTTATGTACACGTTTTCATATTTCTTGTTGTGGCAATATCTCCTCAAGTGCAGCACTGTGAAGCCCATCAGCAGGAGGAAACTGAAGGCAGGGAAAAGTCTCTGACTTACAGAGGACAGCGTGTCCACTGCAGCCCAGATGCTCTTTGCAGTTCCATTTAGAGTCCTCTCAGCTTCAACCAGCCTCTCCCTCAACTTCTCAGAGTCTCCTCTGGACGTGACCTCCAGATCATAAACCAACTCCGCCACCCCGAAATCTGTGAACGCTCGGAGTACGTCGCCAACCCATCTCAACATCCTGACGTAGTTACAGAGCGGCGTGGTGTCGATGGACACCCTCTTGGCCTGCAGGTTGCACACCATACTCCTACTGAGCCCTGTGATGTTCTCCAGCGTGTTCTGGACGTGCTTGAGAACCACCAAACTTGTCCCGGCGGTGATGAGAACGTTCCGGCCCTGCCTCATCCCACAAGACAGCACAAACAGAACCCCAAAGCACCGCACCCTCTTAGAGAGGAACAGAGAGGCCCCCACTGCCACCCAACAGGAGCCTGCTATCCCAGCAGCCACCATCAGGCCGTACTGCAGGACATAGAGCAGGTAGAGGAGGAGGAAGGAGCTCAGGATGAGACTGAAGGTGAGACAGATGATCAAGAGGACTGATCGGTTTCTCCAGCCCTGCCTGGTGTTTGTTGTGTACAGGTCTGCAGCAGAGGACCAGGAGTGATACAGGGCTTGTTTCAATTGAGGGCAAGTTGTTTTCATCATTGGTGAAACAGTACCTGAGAAAGGAAGGACAAATATCTGTGTGATAATACTGTAAAATCCTCGGAAATTCCATTACTGAAATGGTCTCAGACTAAGTGGCAAAAAAGAAGATTGAATGTATCCAAAAGAAACACGTAATCCATAGGTTAGAACTGTGTCATTTCCATTTAACCATGTAATTTCTTGGTAAATATCTGGTCATTTATTTACGTAAAATAAGGTACCTAAGCACACTGAAAGAAAAGATCAAAACAACTGTCATGATGTTGGCCTCTTTGGGTATAGCAAACCGATCCCCCTCTCCCTGCCTCCCCCTTGCCTCCTTTAACTAGGCTGCTGTGGTCAGAGGTCGTAAATTCCTGAGAAGACCCTGCCACACAGTATAGAGAGAGTAAGTTTTCATAGAGGACAAAGGAAATCCTTCCACCTCACAGAACTTGAGGTACGAACAAATTTCATGTTCCAGAGAAAGTGTAAAAGATCGGTGAAGAATCCAGCTACGAACTGGTCCATTTGTCACAACTTGGGGAAGCTCATGGAAGACAGTGTGGCCACATTACCATAACGCTGTTTATATAATAGTCTCAGATATGAGGTGTACATCTAATTGTTGTATAAAATGAATGAGTGAGTATGATACTGTTTACACTATTTTACAATGTGATTTTGGACTGTTTAATGAAGGTAAACTCAAAAAGGGAATTGGATTTGAACTAAATCAGAGGACCGTCCCTGAGCCCAGTTAGAGTCAGACATCCTGGGACAGCCTTTTCTGCCATTCCAAATAAAAAAAACACTTGGGTTTTCGATCAGCAGACCAAGCTTACCTCAATTACGAGATGGCTAAAGGTTGCAGACCATGTTTTTCTCCATTAGGGGAGACAAAGGTTGTAGACCATTGCTGAATCTTTTAACCATACCACGTGGTTAAACTCTTAGACTATCGATACAGACAGAATAAGAACAAGTCTTTGATATTGATTACTAGTCTGCAGCTAGGAATTCGGCATCATTGAACGCGAAGAACGACAACCACCGAAAAATGCATTCTATAACCAATGTCACTCTGAACAATCCCCTCTAACCACAACCGATAGAGAGAGGGAGAGAGATGGACAATTCTACAAAATAAATGAACTTTTCACCAGCGATCAAGACTGGTGTTACGGTTTTCTTCCGTCGAAGGAGAGTCGGACCAAAATGCAGCGTGGTTAATTCGATACATGTTTAATACACGAAAAAACACGAACAATACAAAAACAAGAAACGTAACGCAAAAACCTATACAGCCTGGTGAACAATAAACACAGAGACAGGAACAATCACCCACAAAACACTCAAAGAATATGGCTGCCTAAATATGGTTCCCAATCAGAGACAACGAGAATCACCTGCCTCTGATTGAGAACCGCCTCAGGCAACCATAGACTTTGCTAGAAAACCCCACTAAGCCACAATCCCAAAACCTACGAAAAACGACAAATACAAAACACACCACATAATAAACACATGTCACACCCTTGCCTGGCCAAATATATAAAGAAAACACAAAATACTAAGACCAGGGCGTGACAACTGGTGAGTGTAAATATATATATTGATTGCAATTGTTCCTGAATGAGTGAGCATTCATGTGCAAAGGATTAGCATTTCAATTGTTATAATTATCACTTTGTAGTGACTTCTTAGTCGACCCCCACTTCCCCTTTTGTCTAGCAAGCCGCCATGCCGGTTTAGCCCACTAGGGCACATTCTCATTTCATGTAACCACATTTACCTTGTTTGTTTGTTTGTTTATGCATTTCTGTCAATTACTTAGTTAGTAATAAATAAATGATTTAAGACAATTGATGCATGTATGACTCATAGTGAAGACTGGGTTCGTGCAGATAACCAACAATTTGTCGGAGACTAACGTGAGGTAAAGTAAATAATTCATTAATTCAAAGACTAATTGATCAGATAAAATAATCGGAATATTTTTCCTTGCTGCCCCGACTTCCTAGTTAATTAGTTACGTGATTAATCAGTTGGTCGCGTAGTAACTAATTACAGAGAATCTTTGATAAAAACTATCAGTCTTCAGTTAATGATAGTAAAGACACGACACAACCAACCAGGCATTCAGAAAGAATAATCAAACAATCTATTAATATCAAGAGGACTGAGATATGCCTGAAATCCAAGAGGATAAATACACATGATTTCATTTGATTGATCATTTCCATAAACATTTTGGGTAAAGTTTGGCATAACATATAGTTAGAGGGAACCAAAAGTAGCTTTAAAGCTACAGTAACTGTTGACTATCTTGGGCAGACACATGTGTGTCCAACCTTATACATTAAACATTTTTCATAACCATCCACCAATACATTGGAAAGCATTACAGAGCCTCACAAATTCAGCATTATCACAACACAGTGTCTCCCTTACCTGCTGGTCCTGTGTGGTATGTCTGGATAGTAGACTATGTGAAATGATAAGCAGAACTCTCAAGCTTTCATACCAATTTTAACCTCAACACTTACTCATTTCCCATTTAAAATTTCAGAACTTAGTCACCTCCCAGTTATCATCGTGGTGTCGCTCACTTAACTGTCTAACCACACTACAGGAGTTCATCTCAACAAACACGTGAGGAATAAACTCAAAATACAGTACTGTCATTGTTGAAGTAAAGTATTTTGTGATAGTTAGTTATTTAACCACCTACCTAACTAACTAACGTACTTAATTACCTACTTACTTACTATTCAAGTAGTACAACTTTCAATATAAGAAGCATAGAGCATTGTTGGTCATTCCAACATACCACTCTACACAGCTGAGTAGGTGGTGTTAAAACAGTAAAATAGGAACTTTCTTTTTAGTTCTGTAGTAAAATGTATTCCTGGCTCTCTCCAAAAGTATAGGTTGTTCTTTCATCTGTAGTGTTGCCAAATCATTTAGTGGAAGCACAACTTTGCACTCATATGAGGGGAAGTGGAACTGACTGCTACTTCTTGTCTCTTAACTTCCCCCAGCTTGACCTAAGTCTTGATTTGTTCACATGCTGTATACATTTCTGAAAGACAAAATATTTGTAGCGTAGACTGTAGAATAGGTAGGAACCAAATCAAATCAAATTTTATTTGTCACATACACATGGTTAGCAGATGTTAATGCGAGTGTAGCGAAATGCTTGTGCTTCTAATTCCGACAATGCAGTAATAACCAACGAGTAATCTAACTAACAATTCCAAAACTACTACCTTATACACACAAGTGTAAAGGGATAAAGAATATGTACATAAAGATATATGAATGAGTGATGGTACAGAGCGGCATAGGCAAGATACAGTAGATGGTATCGAGTACAGTATAAACATATGAGATGAGTATGTAAACAAAGTGGCATAGTTTAAAGTGGCTAGTGATACATGTATTACATAAAGATGCAGTAGATGATATAGAGTACAGTATATACGTATGCATATGAGATTAATAATGTAGGGTATGTAAACATTATATTAAGTAGCATTGTTTAAAGTAGCTAGTGATATATTTTACATCAATTCCCATTTTACATCAATTCCCATTATTAAAGTGGCTGGAGTTGAGTCAGTGTGTTGGCAGCAGCCACTCAATGTTAGTGGTGGCTGTTTAACAGTCTGATGGCCTTGAGATAGAAGCTGCTTTTCAGTCTCTCGGTCCCAGCTTTGATGCACCTGTACTGACCTCGCCTTCTGGATGATAGCGGGGTGAACAGGCAGTGGCTCGGGTGGTTGTTGTCCTTGATGATCTTTATGGCCTTCCTGTGACATCGGGTGGTATAGGTGTCCTGGAGGGCAGGTAGTTTGCCCCCGGTGATGTGTTGTGCAGACCTCACTACCCTCTGGAGAGCCTTACGGTTGTGGGCAGAGCAGTTGCCGTACCAGGCGGTGATACAGCCCGCCAGGATGCTCTCGATTGTGCATCTGTAGAAGTTTGTGAGTGCTTTTGGTGACAAGCCGAATTTCTTCAGCCTCCTGAGGTGGACCAATTCAGTTTGTCTGTGATGTGTACGCCGAGGACCTTAAAACTTACTACCCTCTCCACTACTGTTCCATCGATGTGGATAGGGGGGTGTTCCCTCTGCTGTTTCCTGAAGTCCACAATCATCTCCTTAGTTTTGTTGACGTTGAGTGTGAGGTTATTTTCCTGACACCACACTCCGAGGGCCCTCACCTCCTCCCTGCAGGCCGTCTCGTCGTTGTTGGTAATCAAGCCTACCACTGTTGTGTCGTCCGCAAACTTGATGATTGAGTTGGAAGCGTGCGTGTGTGCGTGGCCAGGGAGTACAGGAGAGGGCTCAGAACGCACCCTTGTGGGGCCCCAGTGTTGAGGATCAGCGGGGTGGAGATGTTGTTACCTACCCTCACCACCTGGGGGGCGGCCCGTCAGGAAGTCCAGTACCCAGTTGCACAGGGCGGGGTCGAGACCCGAGGTCCCGAGCTTGATGACGAGTTTGGAGGGTACTATGGTGTTAAATGCTGAGCTGTAGTCGATGAACAGCATTCTCACATAGGTATTCCTCTTGTCCAGATGGGTTAGGGCAGTGTGCAGTGTGGTTGAGATTGCATCGTCTGTGGACCTATTTGGGTGGTAAGCAAATTGGAGTGGGTCTAGGGTGTCAGGTAGGGTGGAGGTGATATGGTCCTTGACTAGTCTCTCAAAGCACTTCATGATGATGGTAGTCGTTTAGCTCAGTTATCTTAGCTTTCTTGGGAACAGGAACCGTTAGTGGGCCACAGTTTGTGACCACGTTGATACTTGCCAGACAGTTAGCTATTGTAAAAGACAATGGGGTTTTCTTTTTACTCCCAACCTACCTGGAGAAATAAATATAGTAATTTGTGGGTGTTGTGGAACAACCTACCTGGAGAAATAAAGATAGTAATTTGTGGGTGTTGTGGAACAACCTACCCGGAGAAATAAAGATAGTAATTTGTGGGTGTTGTGGAACAACCTACCTGGAGGAATAAAGATAGTAATTTGTGGGTGTTGTGGAACAACCTACCTGGAGAAATAAAGACAGTCATTTGTGGATGTTGTGGAACAACCTACCTGGAGAAATAAAGATAGTAATTTGTGGATGTTGTGGAACAACCTACCTGGAGAAATAAAGATAGTAATTTGTGGATGTTGTGGAACAACCTACCCGGAGAAATAAAGATAGTAATTTGTGGGTGTTGTGGAACAACCTACCCGGAGAAATAAAGATAGTAATTTGTGGGTGTTGTGGAACAACCTACCCGGAGAAATAAAGATAGTAATTTGTGGGTGTTGTGGAACAACCTACCTGGAGAAATAAAGATAGTAATTTGTGGATGTTGTGGAACAACCTACCTGGAGAAATAAAGATAGTAATTTGTGGGTGTTGTGGAACAACCTACCCGGAGAAATAAAGATAGTAATTTGTGGGTGTTGTGGAACAACCTACCCGGAGAAATAAAGATAGTAATTTGTGGATGTTGTGGAACAACCTACCTGGAGAAATAAAGATAGTAATTTGTGGATGTTGTGGAACAACCTACCTGGATGAATAAAGACAATAGTTTGTGGATGTTTTGGAACAGGAAATAGTCATGGCCAGATAGATAAGAATGCTCTTGTATGTTGATACTGTTCACTGGTACTCAGTGCCGGTGTAATATCCATTTTTTATTTGAAAAATAACTTACATAAATCTCTGTACTCAACCATACTTCACCAAGACATAGCCTTGGCATAAACACATTGCACCAAAACAAAAGAAAGAAAGGCATTCAAAAGGGTAAATAACATGTCTTTGTCATCATGTGAGACATTATTCCTATTCCAAAATATTGTATTAATCTATTTGAGTTTGCTTGTTTTATTCAAATTTCTAATATGTACAATGTAAATCAAAAATGAAAGTATATAGCATCAAGATATTGGATGGACATTACAATGTATTGGTTTAACATGGAAAAGGAATAATGTCTCAGTTTATTTTCATTCAGACATAACTGTAAGATTCATATACCTCCCATACACAAGAAGCATTTATAATTACTAAAAATACAAATAAAAACTGGTCTTGGCTTGTAAATAAACTAATAAAAATATGAAATTAATTTTCTTTTCACAAAAACAAAAAAACAAAATTCATATAGTGTGGCAACATCCCATGTTGTTTGACCTTGTGTTTTACTCATCCTCACAAACAGTGCCTGAACTACACAGCATTATACAGTACATAAGTTGTATGTTTGCCACTTCTTGCTTGGATATAAATATCCTTCTTGCTGTACCAATACAGATTATTTTTGCATGTTAGTTAACAATACTGAAATAAAATACACTTGCAACCACAACTTTTTTGTCAACCTCCAATGAATATAAAATATTTTTCCTTGTCATTCTTTTTGAAAAAGTGAAATAAAATATGATCTAGGGGTTGGTGGAATGTTTCGTTTTAACGTTTTAATAGTCTGGCCATGAAAGTAACTAATTCATTTGCTGTAGAATTCAATTGAAGGTGAGGGGGGAAAAGTAACTAAGTTGACATGCACTGTACAAGAAACTGCAAAACTCCCAAACATCCTCTTTATCAAAACATGCTGAGTTACTTTAAGGTGTGCCCAAGCCATGTTGCAGAAAATCCTTTACAACATGCTGAGTTACTTTAAGGTGTGCCCAAGCCATGTTGCAGAAAATCCTTTACAACATGCTGAGTTACTTTAAGGTGTGCCCAAGCCATGTTGCAGAAAATCCTTTACAACATGCTGAGTTACTTTAAGGTGTGCCCAAGCCATGTTGCAGAAAATCCTTTTCAACATGCTGAGTTACTTTAAGGTGTGCCCAAGCCATGTTGCAGAAAATCCTTTACAACATGCTGAGTTACTTTAAGGTGTGCCCAAGCCATGTTGCAGAAAATCCTTTACAACATGCTTGTTAAACAAATCAACCCCCCCCCCCCCCAAAAAAAAAAATACATATTGAAACGATACAGAGCTGTAAAAGAACCAACAGTCCTGAAACTCTGGACAATATCAGGGGGATGCCCTGGGACAAGGGAGAGAAAGAGACGTGTACAATTTGCACATAATGTTTATCTTTATAAGGCTTGTAAACCTTTACAATGAAATAAATAATTTACATTTATTTTCATCATCACTTTGTCACATAAACAGTTTTTTTGGATAAATAACTCCAAAAGTTTTTATTTGAGTTTCTCTTACTGTATGTCTGCCAATCACAGACTTATGTTATGGATGGTCTAAAGAATGATAAACAATGTGTCTTTTTTTATCACGCTGTTGCATTCACTCCCCTCTGAAAACCATGCACTAGTGAAATTTATATTTAAAAATAATATAAATTGTTGAAAATGGCTGATGTGTTTTATTTGTTTTTCTTCATCTTTTTTTGCAAGTCGCAGCCTCAAGAAAATAATTTTCTTTTATTTTTTTCAGCTAAATTTTTGTCCATGCAAAAAAATCATTATTATTTTATTTTTTTAATCTTCATTTAAATTTCATACAATATATCAACAGAGAAATAATAATGTTAGGTCATAAAAGTTAGTCTTGTTGTGGGTTCTGATCAATAGATTCTGGAGTGTCGATAGTACAGTAGCCACTTCTGTATTGCCTTTAGTAACTTTAGTATTGTCTCTCTGGTGTGATCTACTACCTATAGGTATTTATATAGGGCCTCATATTCAGAGTTTGAGCTTTAGTTGGGACACCCCACCTCTCCTATTGCAATGATCCTCATAGTTCCATTTACATATCTAGCTAGGTCTGTTGGCGTGGCGTGACCAAGCTTCTGGACAGGACAACACTGTCAGTCACCCCTTCAGGTATACAAGTACATCGACAATAAAACAAACAAAAAACAAAATAATTAATTAAAAACTAAAACATGTATTTTTCATTCGAAAAGGGCTTCTGTAGAACTCATCGAGCGGGTTCCCAGTTTCGACCCCCATGGCTTAAGATTGGATGAAAACCTGGAATCGCTCGATTTAGAGACAATTCCTGGTGCTAAGGAGTCCGTTACGGCCTTCCAATCTGAGCTGGCGCTCCGACCCGGCCGAGGGAGCGACGCTCGCTACGCACAATGTGTGCGACATTTTGCTCAAAACACAGGATCACGTTTGCACCCCTAGAAACAGGCTCAGAAGACACAACATCAAGCATGCAGTGTAACCGGGGGGCGTGACCGGTCTGTCGCAGCTTGTTTAACCTCAACACTGGGTGCTGCTGCTACAACAATGCTATCAGTCCACACACTGCTATGACCGGCTATCCAATGACGTTTGGGAAGCTCTTCTTGTCAAGGGGGCCAAGGTAGGGTCCACCAATGAGGAAGGAGGAAAGAGCTTGAACCAGCCAATCACCATGTTAGACAGGTCCAGCTCATCTAAAAGTATCTGAACTGCTCCCATAAAGGATTTATGGTCCATGCGTCCGTAGTCTCCCCATACGATGATCTGTGGAGAAGAGGGTTTATTAGACATGTTATTATAATATGTTAGAGGCCTGCATTTGTTTAGAAAGTATGTGTGAACTGTGAAGTATTTATCAAGGCCTTGTAGAACATAGTTTACCTGTAGAACCTTCCCTCCAGGAGCCTCTTCGAAAGGCAGTTGCTGCTGGTAAAGGGGATCCAAGGTTTTTCTTGCTACTTTTGTTTTCTTTTTGGCTATGCAGGCTCCGTTTTCCAAAAGATACACTTTTACATATGGTGCTATGAAGAGAGAGAGAGACAGAATAGTTAAAATTTTGGCAGCATTGTCAATTGGTTCAAGCACTGGTTACCGTAGTGACCAGTTTGTACTAGCATGAGGTTCGGGGCTGTGGGTTCCATTCTATTCCACTAAAATACAGGATACAAAAAATGTATGTACCCGCGGTACTGTAAGTAGCTTTGGATATGCAGTTGAAGTCAGAAGTTTACATACACTTAGGTTTAAGTCATTAAAAATAATATTTCAACCACTCCACAAATTTCTTGTTAAACTATAGTTTTGGCAAGTCGGTTAGGACATCTACTTTGTGTATAACACAAGTAATTTTTCCAACAATTGTTTACAGACAGATTATTTCACTTATAATTCACTGTATCACAATTTCAGTGGGTCAGAAGTTTACATACACTAAGTTGACTGTGCCTTTAAATGGCTTGGAAAATTCCAGAAGCTTTTGATAGGTTAATTGACATCATTTGAGTCAATTGGAGGTGTACCTGTGGATGTATTTCAAGGTCTACCTTCAAACTTAGTGCCTCTTTGCTTGACATCATGGGAAAATCTAAAGAAATCAGGCAAGACCTCAGAAAATAAATTGTAGACCTCCACAAGTCTGGTTCATCCTTGGGAGCAATTTCCAAACGCCTGAAGGTACCACATTCATCTGTACAAACAATAGTACGGAAATATAAATACCATGGGACCACACAGCCATCATACCACTCAGGAAGAAGACGCGTTCTGTCTCATAGAGATGAACGTACTTTGGTGCGAAAAGTGCAAATCAATCCCAGAACAGCAGCAAAGGATCTTGTGAAGATGCTGGAGGAAACGGGTACAAAAGTATCTATATCCACAGTAAAACGAGTCCTATATCGACATAACCTGAAAGGCTGCTCAGCAAGGAAGAAGCCATTGCTCCAAAACCGCCATAAAAAAGCCAGACTACGATTTGCAACTGCACATGGGGACAAAGATCGTACTTTTTGGAGAAATGTCCTCTGGTCTGATGAAACAAAAATAGAACTGTTTGGCCATAATGACCGTCGTTATGTTTGGAGGAAAAAGGGGACGGCTTGCAAGCTGAAGAAAATCATCCCAACCGGGAAGCACGCGGGTGGCAGCATCATGTTGTGGGGGTGGCAGCATCATGTTGTGGGGGTGCTTTGCTGCAGGAGGGACTGGTGCACTTCACAAAATAGATGGCTTCATGAGGGAGGGAAATTATGTGGATATATTGAAGCAACATCTCAAGACATCAGTCAGGAAGTTAAAGCTTGGTCGCAAATGGGTCTTCCAAATGGACAATGACCCCAAGACTACTTCCAAAGTTGTGGCAAAATGGCTCAAGGACAACAAAGTCAAGGTATGGAGTGGCCATCACAAAGCCCTGACCTCAATCCTATAGAAAATTTGTGCGGGCAAGGAGGCCTACAAACCTACTCAGTTACACCAGCTCTGTCAGGAGGAATGGGCCAAAATTCACCCAACTTTTTGTGGGAAGATTGTGGAAGTCTACCCGAAATGTTTGACCCGAGTTAAACAATTTAAAGGCATCGCTACCAAAAACGAATTGAGTGTATGTAAACGTCTGATCCACTAGGAATGTGATGAAAGAAATAAAAGCTGAAATAAATAATTATCTTTACTATTATTCTGACATTTCACATTAATACAAAATAAAGTGGTGATCCTAACTGACCTAAGACAGGGCATTTTCACTCGGATTAAATGTCAGGAATTGTGAAAAATGGAGTTTAAATGTATTTGGCTAAGGTGTATGTAAACTTCCGACTTCAACTGTATGTGTCTGCTAAATAGCATATATTAATATATTATACATCACTTAGTAAATTACCTGGCAGTGCCTTGGAACCTGGTTTTCCCACAAGGCCACGGGCTCGGATCACTTCCACCTCCAGCGCTCCTTTCTTGTCCACGATTCCAATCTGGATGTCACCTGAACAACACACACCACAGCCAACACAATGTGAACACTCCATTCACACAATACAGATATCCTTTCCGTATGGGATGGGGTCGCTAAAGGCGTCTTGACACGTAAACCAAATATATAATTCATTCCGAATCTCTTGACACAACATTGTTCCAGAAATCTGATCCACCCACCCATGGGGGGTGTAGCTAGCGTCTGTCGTCCAACCAGCTGGGCTGGGCCTAGTCCATCCAGGAAGTCAGAGAACTGGGCGTCGGAGGACAGTCTCACACCAGGGAAGATCAGGCTGGAACGGAAGGGAGAGATGACACTGGTAACTATGGAGACTAAATAAGAAGGCCTCAAAGCTTGAACTTGCTTATTTAGAGTTGGCAAGATCCCCAAAAAGACAGGAAATTCAAATGAGCACCCCAAACCTACATTTGACCTAAAACCCAGTTTTTGGGGGGGATGTACATTATCACATTGGTATGCGTCAAACTTCACTTACTTTCCCTCGGAGCTGTAGCTGTTCATGCTGCCGTCGGTGGACTCCCTGCTGGCCTGCCGAGTCATCCTGCTCCTCATCTCTACGGCCAAGCCCGTCTCTGTGCTCCTCTGCACAGTGCTGCGAAGCTTCTTCCCACCGGCTTCTGGACAGAACAGAGGGACAGAGCGGGAGAAAGAGATAGAGAGAGGGACAGAGAGAGGGAAAGAGCAGGGGGGAGAAATAGTCAATACATTGCTCTCAAGTGTGTGCTTTGCTTTCGAATTACATACAGTAGGTTATTGTAGACATAGCATTTTCACTTATCACGAGAAGTCTCATTGAAGTCATCAACAGGAAGATCACACTTCCACTCTATGGCAATTCTACCAACCACATCATGCATTCTATTCTCAGTGCTACCAAGGCACTGCAACTTCCATGTGATCATTTAGCAAAGAGATTTATTAAACATCAAGTGCCATATTACAGTATCTAAATAAAATAAAAATTTAAACAGTTGTGTGTGCATACGTGCATGTGTATGTGTGTCCGTGTATGAATGGGCTAAACAGAAGAAGACCATGTACATCCCTCTTCCTGCTATGCCAGAGCACCGGCTGCCTGCTCTGCAGGGTTCTTGCTCTAGCTTAGAGTCTCTCTTTCCCTCCCCCCTCCATCCCTCTGTTTCACCTAGGACCATTCCGTGTCTGGCCTCCCACAACTGATACAAGGTGACAGCTGACTGCCCCCATTAGACCCACTGAACATCTCCAATCTATGTGACAGCAGGCCCTGCGTAGGGCACATGGCCAGGAAGTGGCTGGAGCTGCGTGGGGCCTGAATGGCATTCTTTGCAAACCACCAAGGAGGGCCAGGAGAGGAATATACTGGAGGGAACTGTAGGAGCAGGTACTGGTACAAGTCAGCCACTGCAGAGCTCTACACAAGTCACATGACAGGGCTTTTTGCAGAGAACTAAAGAAACAAAATGGCAGTTCCTTCAAATAATAAAATGCATAAGGGGTACAGTGGACTAATTAAAAGTGTCAAATGGTAAAAGGTGAACTAATGGGTCTGTCTTGTCTCTCAGTAAGGAATGCAGGAAGCAGAGGTATTGAGTTCAAGAAGTGTTATTGTTTTAACTCGGAGGATAACCAGGGCAAAGAGAACGAACGTAAATAGAGCAAATTTGTGTCAGGCATGACCACTGGACAGGGAATGCATGTCAGCATAGAGTGAATGTTCCTCACTCAATGTTTACATACAGAAGAGTGGTTCTGCTTTATCACAGGAACAACCTTTATGAGGGCATCACACAGAGGGGGTAATAAAGCCCTCTATAACCAAGACCTCTTACAGTTTGAAGACCACTCAACAATTCCCCATTCTCTGTGTTCAAATAAACAGAAAATAATCTGGAATATATTCATATTATTCTTAATACAATTTCACTCTCTGTAACTTAGAATTTGTGTGTGTGTGATTTGTGCATCTTCAAACGCCTTAATTATACTCTGACTACTGTCCCTGCCTGCAGCTTCTCTCACTTCCTGTCTGCCTGCCTGTCTTCCCATCCACAGGAAGTACAGACTCTTAGAATCAGAGGAAGATACGCCTTTATTACTCAGGCAGGCCCTCACTGCTGAGGCCAGAACCCTGGCATCTTAGCTATTCAATGACATCCGCCTCCTCATCCTCTCCTCAGCACTGACAAAGCAAACTGGATTCAGAGAAGCTGACAGTGACGTCTAAAGGCATCTAAAGAGCTGCCAGTGTGACAGTCAGGCTCCCGCCATGCAGCAACCACCTAAACACAATCAATGAGCGATGTGCTGAATGATCTGCTGAATGAATCAATGAACATTCATTCAGCTGAATCAAAGCCACTGTATGTACTGCGGTTAGCATGCATATGCCTGTACGTATCTGAGGTCATTATGGATGGCAATACTAATAAAGGAGGAGAAGCTAATCTATGAAATCGCTTTTTAATGGCCAGCCAACTGTTTTTAACGATGCAGTTTATACCTAATGCTGAATAAAAGTGTGTGATTATGATGAGACTGTATGTGCCATGAGCCCCCCCCCCCGTATCACACTAAAGGGGAAAACAATCTAGAAAAATATGTATTCTGCAAAGAGATAAGGATCTGTGAAAGACAGAAAAATGTAAAGCATTTATAAAATGCTGCAGTGCATCCAGCCCCAGCCGTGAAACACTGCTCAATGAAAATGCGTCACTTTGGAGTGGTAGAGATATACGGGCTCTGGGAAAATCATGAAACGGCATTTTCCCAGAGCCCATCTAGATGCTAGAACAAAAACTTCATTTGAGGAGCTATTCTCTGCAGGAGTCCTAAGATACTCTAACATACTGTCTTCACGTAACATGTTAAACTACACATCAAAGACTCACCTGCAGTGTCACTTCCGTCCAATCAAATGACTGTTTACAAACATCATCAGTACAGGAAGAAATGTTTGTGAACAGCAACCTGATTGGACGCACATTTTGGGTCGACTACTCTAGTACCTTTAACTCCAGGTAAGGAAGCATTAAAGTCAGTGTCTACCCAGAAAGAGGATTGGGTCGACTACTCTAGTACCTTTAACTCCAGGTAAGGAAGCATTAAAGTCAGTGTCTACCCAGAAAGAGGATTGGGTCGACTACTCTAGTACCTTTAACTCCAGGTAAGGAAGCATTAAAGTCAGTGTCTACCCAGAAAAGGAGATTGAGATGAAGGGGGCTGGAGACATTTCTACCGTATTATCTCAACATTCCAGTGGATCGTGTCTATTTCAGAAGAGTCTATTAAAGTCTATTTATAGGAGGAGGGTAATACAATCCCCCTAACCCAGCTAATACAATCCCCCTAACCCAGCTAATACAATCCCCCTAACCCAGCTAATACAATCCCCCTAACCCAGCTAATACAATCCCCCTAACCCAGCTAATACAATCCCCCTAACCCAGCTAATACAATCCCCCTAACCCAGCTAATACAATCCCCCTAACCCAGCTAATACAATCCCCCTAACCCAGCTAATACAATCCCCCTAACCCAGCTAATACAATCCCCCTAACCCAGCTAATACAATCCCCCTAACCCAGCTAATACAATCCCCCTAACCCAGCTAATACAATCCCCCTAACCCAGATAATACAATCCCCCTAACCCAGCTAATACAATCCCCCTAACCCAGCTAATACAAGCACAGCTAATACAATCCCCCTAACCCAGCTAATACAAGCACAGCTAATACAATCCCCCTAACCCAGCTAATACAAGCACAGCTAATACAATCCCCCTAACCCAGCTAATACAAGCACATCTAATACAATCCCCCTAACCCAGCTAATACAAGCACAGCTAATACAATCCCCCTAACCCAGCTAATACAAGCACAGCTAATACAATCCCCCTAACCCAGCTAATACAAGCACAGCTAATACAATCCCCCTAACCCAGCTAATACAAGCACAGCTAATACAATCCCCCTAACCCAGCTAATACAAGCACAGCTAATACAATCCCCCTAACCTAGTTTTATGAAAACATCCTATCTGGATTATCAAACATATTTTCAACACCCACTCAGAAATAAAAACAACTATAGACACACACACTCGACACTGGAGATGAGGTCAACACAATATCTAAATCTATTCTACTGCTCACACCAAAACAAATAATGATTCATTCCAATCGAGACAAGACAAGCATGCTTGTGAGTGTTTCAGAACAGAACATCAGACTAAAGCAGTAGCCAACGACACAAACAGGGAAGTAGCTACTGAAGTAAAAGAAGCCTCTCCAAAAACACACTGAGCATGCCCATCCACCAGCAACACAGTACTGTACTTCAGCTAATACTACAACAGCCTCCAGCCTCCCCATGCTCCCTCTCCCCCATCAGGTCATCAGTCAACCATCAGTCCATCTCTCCCTCTCCTCTATCCCCCGCTCCATCTCTCTCCACCCCTTCATCTGCTCCCGCTCTTCCCGCTGCCCCTCTCCATCCCCCCATCCCTCTGCCCCCCCCCCCCCCCCCCCCCCCTCTCTCCCTCCAGCAGCAGCAGCTGTGTGTGTCTGCCTCAGTGTCCCAAGGTTAGGGGGCCATCTCGTCTTACCTCCGTCCTCCTCGTCGAAGGAGTTCATGCAGGGGAAGTAGTTGGCCAGCGCCTCGAACGACGCAGACAGGCTCATCTTGCTCTGGGAACGCTGCATGCGCATCCCGGACCCCGGGGCGCCAGCCGCTGCAGTGGCATCATGCCCCTGCCTACCCATGGTCACTGATCAACCACTGATCACCTGAGTCAAGTGGCCTTCTAGCGGAGGTTACAGGTCTCCAGACAGCTCTACCGTGCACCGAGAGGATAACTGAAGAACTGGTTGAACGCTGAAGCTCAAGAGAAGACTATGGAGCTGTACTGTAGCAGAATGGCTCTCTGATGTAGCTCTGCGTGTTGTCTCTCTGTGCTGCGTAGAGTGAGACTGGGTTGAGAGAGAGCTTGCTTGCTTCTCTGCTCCGTGTTAGTGCTCTGTGCTATGTGCCTGCTACTCAGCTCCTCTCCATCCTTCTCCTCTTCTAACGCAATTGGGAAAAGAAGAGGGGGGGGGGGGCAAGCTGCATCCTTCTCCGCCAATCAGAGGGCTCACTGCTCAGGCGCACCTCGGCTGCCTCTCCAGGCAAAGGAACTCTACCCAGAGATACAACTCACTGAATCTCACTGGCTCCTCTCTCGCACACATGCACGGATGCACACACACACACACACACACACACACACACACACACACACACACACACACACACACACACACACACACACACACACACACACACACACACACACACACACACACACACACACACACATGCACACATGCACAGACGCACCCACAAATGCAGAGCCACAGAGGTCCCTGTCACAGCTAGCCATTAGGGGCATAAACAACCCTGAACAGCTATTCCACAGGGGGGAGGGGGGTGTTGGCCACATGCCGGTCACTCACAGTTCACGTGATAGATCTCCATCCCCCTCCCACCCCACGGTCCCCAGTAGCGCAGTTCTCTTCAGTGTTTTTCCATCAAAGATTGCAGCAAACCCCATGTAGCTATCCCACTCTCTGTTTAGATACCAATGCATCACCAGTACAGCGGCGCTGAAATTATTGCCATTATCGAAGGAGAATTCACTAAGGCTAATTCAAATTTACTGTCTGTTAAATAATTGTCATTTGTGAGAGAATCTCACAAAATGGCTGTCAACCGAATTCTTGTCTTTGAAACATCACTTCTTTCAACATCATTTCAAGCACCAACACTACAACATGGACTGTTTGAATTAGTCGCCATAAACACTGCAGAGTTCATTATGGCCATCTCTGGCATCTCTCTCTTCAACCTGAGGCAACAGATATCCTCTAAACAGCTCACTTCAGTACTGGGAGTGTGTGTGCTTGGACCAGCTTGGACCATCCATCCAGAACCACTTCAGTCCAGATCTCACAGGTGGTTCCTAAGACCCTTCACAAAGTTTGTGAGCACGGTAAAATTAGATTGGAATATAGGGCATCTCTCCCACATGCCATTACAATCTAGGACATCAGGCTTGGTGAAGAGAGAGAGCCAAAATATCTGTAGAGGCAGGTTAGCACTGAAACAACAGACCGCTAAATTGTGCTGTTTTAACTATCTTGTCAGAAAACCAACTGCTGTGCTTTTTCTCCGAGAAACTGTCAGAATAGACAGAGTACTGGCCAATTACTGAACAAGCACTGAGCTGCTCTCCTTTAAATATAGCATACCTCTGGGCTACAGTCCCTCACTGGGAATAAAAGTCCTCACTAAGAGAAACACTGCAACCTATTTCCACGAAACAAAATCGCCCAATTTCCCCTTTTGTCCATTGAATGACATGATCTCATGTTCTCAAGTGAAGGAAATTAGACAGAAGAGAAGAATACCGCCTGAACCAATTGGGTCATTTTAATGCGTCATCTGACTGTAGCAGTTTGGAATATGACAAGGATTCGACCAGAGTGAAAGTTGAGATATGCGTACTAAACATTTGACTTTCGTTTAAATCGTGAATTGTTCTTAATGGGAGATATTTACATTTTTAAGTGCACTAAAATCAGAATACAACTCATAGTGTATTAATGAGGATCCTGCTAACACCTCCTCCTACGTATCACAACCATCAGACACACCATTAACTTTGAGGTAGGTGATTCGGCTGTGAGAGCCAGAGGCTTAATGTTTTGGAGGGGCACCAATAATTATTGGATCCTTATAATGAGTGAGGTCGCACTAACAAGCCAAAAGTACGTGCATCTTTATATTGCTGGACTATTCATTCCAGAGTGTGACACACTCATCACTACAGGAAGAAGACAGAAGATAGCAATAAGTGCAGTTGTGTTAAGTAGCCTTGTCACTTGATATGGCAGAGATTGATGTGTTCTGTTGGTCTCAGAGCTCTAGTACTCTACTGAATGCTTGGCTGATTCCTGATTCCTTGTTCCATTAGTTCTATAGAACGAAGAATACCCAACTACATTCTACATGTTTCAAAGAGTAAAGGACTTGCAGAGAGGTAGACCACTACAGCACATCAGACGATCCCTCTGAGGACACTTATTCTTCCCTGTGAAGAATCCTTCAACCATGAGGTTGATGTGGGGATTATGACAGGTCTGACTTGTCTAAAATGGAAAATATTCACCGGAGTGGCAGATTGTAAGAGATGCATCAGTTTGGAGCTGATATATATACATAAGTAACCCACAAACAAGGTCTTAGTGTGGAAAAAATATCTACAGTATATAGATACACAGCTTTGATATTTGTCTTTACCTAGCAACGTACATGCAACATTGCCATAACAACCCAGAGCTACTGTAAACCAAGGGTGTGAAAGATTCAGAGGAATGGTCCAGACGTTCTGGGAAGTGGAATGGTACGTGTCTCACTGACCAGGTGACTGTGATCGGCATTCAACGAAAACGACACGTTGTGCAGGTGCCGTGTGCCACAACATCAGCACCTTCGGTGTAGCCAACCCTCCACCTCCCAACCAAGGATCAGTCCCAAGAGATGACGTAAAGACCAATGACCAAGGTGTTGAATACAATGCACAGACTCGTCTGAAGAAAATTAGGTTGATTACATAGCCAGCTGGTTTATTTCCCACAGATCTGTGTAGATCTGGTGTCCACAAATAGAGTCCACTTCACACTTCTTTCAGAGGACAAAAAATAAATAAATGAAAGCCAGGGGCTGAAATCTCCTTAATTGTAAAATATACTGCACATGAGTAAGAAAAGGTCTCTCTATTGAAGTAATTCATATTAATTAATGCAGCAAGTTAAAAGTCGGCCATTAGTATAAAGCATAGAAGGTCATTTCAACTATTTTATATGACAGCTGGTGAAGAAATGAACTGTGCTTTACATTATCTTCATTTCTGTAATCAGTTCTCTGTCCATCACTATCCTAAGGAAACAGAGCATTAAAGCCCCACTGATCAATTAGTCTACAGTAGAGGTCTATGGGCATAAAGTAGATGCCTACAGACTGGGGTCAAATACAGAAAATATGTGAAATACTTTCAAATACTTGGTCTTCGTTTGATTTAGTTTCCCTGGTACAATGGAACCAATGATATATTGCACACTTCAAATCAAGCGCACCTGAAACACTTTCAATATGCATTCTGACCGTGGTCTGGAAGTCCATAGACCTTCTACCTTATAAGACTGTACAGCAATGACCGCCTCAACATCTTTGGCTCTTTGCCAACAACGTGTACAATAGTTTTAAAGATTTATTAGTCATTGCTTCACAGACAGAGATATGTGTTTTATTACGATCAAAACAGCAAAAAGACGACAGATAGTCGGGAAAATAATAGCACCTCACAGACCGGGAATCCCAAGAATGCTACTCATCAGATGATAACAGCAAGTCCGGGGCAAAATAACCCAGAAGTGACGCGGGTGGTGAGCAGCAACATAAAGACATCAAAGACTGGTTGGTCTTTGGGGAAGAAAACGTGTGTGATTGATGGCGCAGGGTGAGGCCGAGCGTTAGACAGAGAAACAGAACCAGTCAGCCTGCAGAGTGTAAACACAGCCTAATGGAGCTGTCCTGTCCTGTCCCTTCTGTTTCCTCTCTCTCCAATGCCCAGTCAACCACCGTCATACAGACCAGCACAACAGCAGCCCTCAGACCATACAGCTAGGGCTATAATGGGGCGGCAGGGTAGCCTAGTGGTTAGAGCGTTGGACTAGTAACCGAATGGTTGCAAGTTCAAATCCCCAAGCTGACAAGGTACATATCTATCATTCTGCCCCTGAACAGGCAGTTAAGGGAGAACGGATATTATGTAGTTTTGTATTGTTTGAAGTCACATCAGATTAGATCACATGACATACATATAGGGTGGGGGGGAAGCCAAGGTATGGAGATGTGAGGCGTCAGTATCTCAGTTTGATCAAACAGCTCATTCCATTTCACAGAGGTCAGTCAGTTAGTCAGGCAAACTTTACAGTAACAATCAGAGGAACTACAGGATGGAAAGTCCACTGACGCCGAGGGAACCAAAAGAGGCAGATTTCTGGGAAGAAGAGAGTGTAAAAGAGAGTTATGGTTTGGATACTTGTCAAAGCTACATTAAGACTGACATTGAGCCCTAGTCAATAACACACATTAGTCCTACACGTTGTTTCCAGGAACCAATGGAATCCTTCAGGTCTCAGGCAAGGTCACACAAGTGTTTTCAACAAACCACCCATTACGCACGCACACACACAGAGCTTACCGTATGTAGTTCACACCATCAGTGTGTGAGGAAAGTGTGACATGTGTGGAGGTGGACACACAAGGTAAGGTGAAGTAGGAACACACTGAGCTGTATAGAGACAGCAGCCGCACAGTGACTACCTGTACTCAGTGGTGTGAATACACTGACAGACAGAGAGGGAGAGATGGTGAGAGAGAGAGAAAACGAGAGAATGAGAGAGAGATGTTATGACAGCCGTGGGATGGCTTTAAGAGTCAAGATAATCATCTATAATACAATTTGCAATCACGTTTCACGTTCCACTCTCTAATACAGTATACATATGCATCAGGAGTGTTATGATGCAAAATATCATACATCATACCAATGAAAACAAAACTGTTTTGTTTGAGTGACATGTGGCCTGTGAAGGCAATATCATGGATATGTCATCATTCAACAAAATACTAGTTAAAAAGAAAACTTCCCAGAACGAATAGGACATTCAAAAACGCAACTGTTGGTGACTAAGAGGATATAGACATCAAATAATACATTTTCACAGATTGCTCATAGCTCTTCCTCATTGAAAAACAGTATTATTACACATTGGAACAAAGAGTGGGAGGACAGTCAAGCAGTCGAGAACAGAAACAGAACATATCTTTAGTAATGGTTAAAACCGTGGTGAGTGAGTGAGTGATAGGGGAAGTGTATGTTTAGCACAGCTGTGTTGAATGTCTATCTGTGGGCAGTCAGTCTGTGGTCGGAGAGGAGCTGACTTGGTGACACAGGAGCCATATGCTAGGGGAAGGGGCGTGAGGTGAGTCACGTTCCAAGCTGACAGACTAACAGGCTGTCGGTGGATGAGACGTTTACCAAAAAAACAACAGTGTTATGTTATGTAAGCTGATAGGCCAATGGTAAAGCTGCTTAATGGATGGATCATCCCTTTTCTATGAATCAATGGCACCCTATTCCCCATGTAGTGCAGTAGTTTTGACCAGAGCTATGGGCCCTGGTGAAAAGTTGTGCACTATAAAGGTAACCTGGATGTTGTAACGAGGTGACCTATTAATGAATGGCATCACAGTCAACAGCAGAAAGAAACCGAAAAAGACCACACAGCTTAGGGAGCGAGTGAGGCAACTGGGGAAAACCTTACTAGTCATTATTTTAATAGTAATTTAGCAGATACCTTTATCCAAAGCAACTTCTAGTTAACAATAACACATACAGGTAACTGACAAAATAATGGAAACACATGAGTAAATAAGGGATACATTTAATGCAGACGGAAAGTATTCAGACCCCTTGACTTTTTCTACATTTTGTTATGTTACAGCCTTATTCTAAAATGCAATAAATAAAAATATTCTGCAATCTACACACAATACCCCATAATGACAAAGTGAAAACAGGTTTTTAGAAATTTTGCAAATGTATTAAAATGAAAAGGTATTCGGACCCTTTGCTATGCAACTCGAAAAAATTGAGCTCAGGTGCATCCTATTTCCATTGATCATCCTTGAGCGGTTTCTACAACTTGATTGGAGTCCACCTGTGGTAAATTCATTTGATTGGATATGATTTGGAAAGGCACACACCTGTCTATATAAGGTCCCACAGTTGACAGTGCATGTCAGAGCAAAAACCAAGCCATGAGATCGAAGGAACTGTCCGTAGAGCTTCAAGACGGGATTGTGTCGAGGCACAGGTCTGGGGAAGGGTATCAAAAAATGTCTGCATCGTTGAAGGTCCCAAGAACACAGTGGCCTCCATCATTCTTAAATGGAAGAAGTTTGGAACCACTAAGACCCTTCCTAGAAATGGCCGACCGGCCAAACTGAGCAATCGGGGGAGAAGGGTCTTGGTCAGCGAGGTGACCAGGTGGATTACCAGGACGCGTACTCAAAGCAGCAGGAAGTCTAGTGGTCAGAGCATTGGACTAGTAACCGGAAGGTTGCAAGATCGAATCCCCGAGCTGAAAAGTAAAAAAATCTGTAGTTCTGCCACTGAATCAAATCAAATCAAATCAAATTTATTTATATAGCCCTTCGTACATCAGCTGATATCTCAAAGTGCTGTACAGAAACCCAGCCTAAAACCCCAAACAGCAAGCAATGCAGGTGTAGAAGCACGGTGGCTAGGAAAAACTCCCTAGAAAGGCCAATACCTAGGAAGAAACCTAGAGAGGAACCAGGCTATGTGGGGTGGCCAGTCCTCTTCTGGCTGTGCCGGGTGGAGATTATAACAGAACATGGCCAAGATGTTCAAATGTTCATAAATGACCAGCATGGTCGAATAATAATAAGGCAGAACAGTTGAAACTAGAGCAGCAGCACAGTCAGGTGGAAGTTGAAACTGGAGCAGCAGCATGGCCAGGTGGACTGGGGACAGCAAGGAGTCATCATGTCAGGTAGTAAACAAGGCAGTAAACCGACTGTGTTCCTAGGCCATCAATGAAAATACGATTTTTTTTCTTAACTGACTTGCCTAGGTAAATAAAGGTCAAATAAAAAAATAAAAGCATGCACAGACCAACTGGCAAGTGTCTTCACTGACATTTTCAACCTCTCCCTGACCGAGTCTGTAATACCTACATGTTTCAAGCAGACCACCATAGTCCCTGTGCCCAAGAACAACAAGGTAACCTGCCTAAATAACTACCGACCTGTAGCACACGTCTGTAGTCATGAAGTGCTTTGAAGGGCTGATCATGGCTCACATCAACACCATTATCCCAGAAACCCTAGACCAACTCCAATTTGCATACCGCCCCAACAGATGCACAGATGACACAATCTCTATTGCGCTCCACACTGCCCTTTCACACCTGGACAAAAGGAACACCTACGTGAGAATGCTATTCATTGACTACAGCTCAGCGTTCAACACCATAGTGCCCTCAAACCTCATCACAACTGGATCCTGGACTTCCTGACGGGCCGCCCCCAGGTGGTAAGGGTAGGTAACAACACATCTGCCACGCTGATCCTCAACACTCGGACCCCTTAGGGGTGTGTAGTTAGTCCCCTTCTGTACTCCCTGTTCACCCATGACTGCGTGGCCAAGCATGACTCCAACACCATCATTACTTTTTCAGACAACACAACAGTGATCACCGACAACGATGAGACAGCCTATAGGGAGGAGGTCAGAGACCTAGCAATGTGGTGCCAGGCTCATAACTTCTCCCTCAACGTGATCAAGACAAAGGAGTTGATCGTAGACTACAGGAAAAGGAGGGCCGAGCACACTCCATTCTTATCGACAGGGCTGTAGTGGAGCAGGTTGTCCACATCACCAACAAACTGTCAAGGTCCAAACACACCAAGACAGTTGTGAAGAGGGCACAACAACGCCTATTCCACCTCAGGAGAGGAGGTAGTGTGTAGTACATCACTGGGGCCAAGTTTCCTGCCATCCAGGACCTCGATACCAGGCGGTGTCAGACGAAGGCCCTAAAAATTGACAAAGACTCCAGCCTCCCTAGTCATAAACGGTTCTCTCTGCTACCGCATAGCAAGCGGTACCGGAGCACCAAGTCTAGGTCCAAACGGATTCTTAATTATGGCTGGGGGCAGTATTGAGTAGCTTGGATGAATAAGTTGCCCAGAGTAAACTGCCTGCTACTCAGGCCCAGTTGCTAATATATGCATATTATTAGCAGATTTAGATAGAAAACACTCTGAAGTTTATAAAACTGTTTGAATGATGTCTGTGAGTATAACAGCACTTATATGGCAGGCAAAAACCTGAGAAAAAATCCAACCAGGAAGTGGGAAATCTGAGGTTTGTAGTTTTTCAAGTAATTGCCTATCGAATATACAGTGTCTATGGGGTCATATTGCACTTCCTAAGGCTTCCACTAGATGTCAACAGTCTTTAGAACCTTGTTTCAGGCTTAGACAGTGAAGGAGGGGGGAATGAGAGCTGATTGAGTCAGGGGTCTGGCAGAGTGCCATGAGCTGATCAAAAGTGAATATTTATAATGCTATTTCTGACTTCTGTTGATTCCACAACATGGCGGATATCTGTATGGCTTGTTTTGTTGTCTGAACGCTGTAATCAGATTATTGCATGAGGTGCTTTTTCGGTAAAGCTTTTTTGAAATCTGACACAGCGGTTGCATTAAGGAGAAGTTTATCTAAAGTTCCATGCATAGCACTTGTATTTTCATCAACATTTATGATGAGTATTTCTGTAAATTGATGTGGCTCTCTGCAAAATCACCAGATGTTTTGGAAGCAAAACATTACTGCGCCAATGAAAACTGAGATTTGTGGATATAAATTTGAACTTTATCGAACAAAACATACATGCATTGTGTAACATGAAGTCCTATGAGTGTCATCTGATGAAGATCATCAAAGGTTAGTGATTAATTGTATCTCGATTTCTGCTTTTTGTGACTCCTCTCTTTAGCTGGAAAAATGGCTGTGTTTTTCTGTGACTAGGTGCAGACCTAACATAATCGTTTGGTGTGCTTTCGTCGTAAAGCCTTTTTGAAATTAGACACTGGGTTGGATTAACAACAAGTTTATCTTTACAATGGTGTAAAATACTTGTGTGTTTGAGGAATTTTAATTATGAGATTTCTGTTGTTTTGAATTTGGCGCCCTGCACTTTTACTGGCTGTTGTCATATTGATCCCGTTAGCGGGATGTAAGCCATAAGAAGTTACTACCCACAAGCCACGAGACTGCTGAACAGCTAACCAAATGGCTACCCAGTCTATGAGATACTCTACCTCAGGCGAGCAAAACCTCGAAACTTCCTTAGATATCGTGCACCAGCTGTTGTTTACATACAGTATATGCATAGGCCCCCGCCCCGTGTCTTACCAGAGGCTGCTGTTCTATCCTGCCAATAGAGTGTATAACCCGCCAGCTGTATATTCTTAATGTCGTCGTTCAGCCATGACTCGGTGAAACATAAGATATTACAGTTTTTAATGTCCCGTTGGTAGGATACACGCGCCTTCAGTTTGTCCCATTTATTTTCCAGTGATTGAATGTTAGCTAGCAGGACGGAAGGCAAAGGCAGATTAGCCACTTGTCGCCTGATCATCACAAGGCTCCCTGATCTTTTTCCGCAAAATCTCAGTGTCCTTCTCCAGCGAATCACAGGTATCTGGGCCTGGTTGGGTGTCTATAGTTTATCCCTCCCCTCCGACTCATTGAAGAAAAACTCTTTGTCTAATCTGAGGTGAGCTACCTCGACTGACCTGTGCCCCCGCACTTTGACTCTCTACAGGTACCCCCTGTATATAGCCTCGTTACTGTTATTTTATTGTTGCTCTTTAGTGATTTATTTTTCTATTTTCTTATTTTTTTCATTTTTATTTGTATTTATTTATTCTTTACTTCAGTTCATTTAGTAAAACCTTTAACACTTATTTTTTCTTAACTGTATTGTTGGTTAAGGGTTGTAAGTAAGCATTTCACTGTAAGGTTGTATTAGGCGCATACCTGTTGTATTAGACATACCTGTTGTATTAGGCGCATGTGACAAATAACATTTTATTTGATTTTGATGGTCATCTCAGTGACCAGATCTCAACCCAATTGAATACTTATGGGATATTCTGGAGCGGCTTCTAAGACAGTGTTTTCCACCACCATCAACAAAACACCAAATGAGTAGAGGTGCTAGGTGCTGTTCTGGCACATGGTGGCCCAACGCCCTATTAAGATGATCGTGGGATACAGGAAAAGGAAGCCAAGCACACCCCCATTCTCCCTATTAAGACACTTTATGTTGGCGTTTCCGTTTCATTGGGCAGTTCCTTGTACATCAAGCATTATATGTACCCATGCCAGAATACCCCAAAACACAACCGTCCAAAATGGAGAGGTACTGTCTGTCCAACACTGAGAACAGTTTGTTTTCCCTACACGGTGAACATGACCCCCGGTGTTGCCAGCACCCTAACTCCAATCAACGGAGTCATCATGACAACCACAAAGAGTGTTAAGTAGCACCACTTAACCAAGAAGAGATGTACTGTAATGTACTGACGGAAGAACATGATCGAGACAGAGACCTATAATAAAAGTGCCCACGTTGGTTCGGTAGACATGGACGGGCACGGGACATATGTGAGCCAAAAGACAGGTGTCCCAGTCAGCTCACTCACACGTGTCCTACTCTGCTTGCTCAAAACAGTTTGTTTGGCCGTCTTGTGTTTCTGTAACTATTGCTCCATTATCGTGTCTAACTTGGTTTTTATTGATTCAAAACAAAAGCCATCATGTATTTGTGACAAAAAAGGCAAAACAAGGACATTAGTTAACATCATGGACAACACAAAGCACATGAAGCATCTGTTGTACCATGTGCCATTAGACAACATTAAGTTATTCATTCAAAAATAATGTCAATAAGACAATCACTGCCTTGTGAATAATCACTCTGAAAGATGTTCGGTACATCAACATTGATCCTGATACAAACCTTTCTTTGAAGAAATTCTTTGTAGAAATGCAAAACTGCAGATTCAGAACGATGAGAATAAGATAGAGTTAACATATAAGACAAGTTAAAGGAAAGATTCACCCATTTTGAATCTTATATTGTATTTGTGCATCTCTGACTGATGTTCTATCGATTCCTGGGGTCATTTCACGTTGTCATATATCCTAAATATTCACCGTTCAAGCAGGCAGAATTACAGCCGGTATGACCCGTTTTGCATCACATGAAAACATTTAATGACCCCGGGAATCGATAGATCACTCAGAGATGCACAAATACAATACAACATTCAAAATGGGTGAATATTTCCTTTAACTCCAGTGCCATAAAAGTAAAGGTTTGACTCAAATTGCTCTGTCTCCTTGGGTTAGTAACAGTTGTCACTGTGGTTCTTTCCTCATTGCTTGACAAGCCCCTCTCTAACTGGAAAAAAATGCATTCTCCAGTCAGTGTCTGTGAACTACATCAGAAATCAGTCCACAATGAAATTGTGAAGTGTGATTAGTAAAATTGAAACATTTCAGAGTGGATATAAACTCCAGCTTGGTCATGACAGATGTACTGTCCTACAGATAATTCAGTACTAACCAGTGCCCCACATTTGTGATGAGAGAGAGAGGGGGGGGGGGGGGGGGGGAGAAAGGGAGAGAGGGGGGACAAAGAGAGCATGAGGTAGCGTTATAGCAGTCGTTATAGCAGCAGTTGTTATCAGCAGTTGTTATAGCGGCAGTCGTTATAGTAGCAGTCGTTATCAGAGCAGTCGTTATAGCGGCAGTCGTTATAGCGGCCGTCATTATAGCGGCCGTCGTTATAGCAGCAGTTGTTATCGTAGCAGTCGTTATAGCAGCAGTCGTTATAGCAGCAATCGTTATCGGAGCAGTCGTTATAGCGGCAGTCATTATAGCGGCAGTCGTTATCAGAGCAGTCGTTATAGCGGCAGTCGTTATAGCGGCAGTCGTTATAGCGGCAGTCGTTATAGCAGCAGTCGTATCATAGCAGTCGTTGTAGCGGCAGTCGTTATAGCGGCAGTCGTTATAGCGGCAGTTGTTATAGCGGCAGTCGTTATAGCGGCAGTCATTATAGCAGCAGTTGTTATCGGAGCAGTTGTTATCGCAGCAGTCGTTATCGAAGCAGTCGTTATAGCAGCAGTAGTTATCAGAGCAGTCGTTATAGCAGCAGTCATTATCAGAGCAGTCGTTATAGCGGCAGTCGTTATAGCGGCAGTCATTATAGCGGCAGTCGTTATCAGAGCAGTTGTTATAGAGGCAGTCGTTATAGCGGCAGTCGTTATAGCGGCAGTCGTTATAGCAGCAGTCGTATCATAGCAGTCGTTGTAGCGGCAGTCGTTATAGCGGCAGTCGTTATAGCGGCAGTTGTTATAGCGGCAGTCGTTATAGCGGCAGTCATTATAGCAGCAGTCGTTATCGGAGCAGTTGTTATCGCAGCAGTCGTTATCGAAGCAGTCGTTATAGCAGCAGTAGTTATCAGAGCAGTCGTTATAGCAGCAGTCATTATCAGAGCAGTCGTTATAGCGGCAGTAGTTATCGCGGCAGTCGTTATCGCGGCAGTCGTTATCTGAGCAGTTGTTATAGCAGCAGTCGTTATAGCACCAGTCGTTATAGCAGCAGTCGTTATAGCAGCAGTCTCTTATAGCAGCAGTCGTTATAGCAGCAGTCGTTATCAGAGCAGTCGTTATAGCATCAGTCGTTATCGGAGCAGTCGTTATAGCGGCAGTCGTTATAGCAGCAGTCGTTATAGCAGCAGTCATTATAGCGGCAGTCGTTATAGCGGCCGTCGTTATAGCAGCAGTTGTTATCATAGCAGCAATCGTTATCGGAGCAGTCGTTATAGCTGCGGCAGTATCATAGCAGTCGTTATAGCGGCAGTCGTTATAGCACCAGTCGTTATAGCAGCAGTCGTTATAGCAGCAGTCTCTTATAGCAGCAGTCGTTATAGCAGCAGTCGTTATCGGAGCAGTCGTTATAGCATCAGTCGTTATCGGAGCAGTCATTATAGCGGCAGTCGTTATAACGGCCGTCGTTATAGCAGCAGTTGTTATCATAGCAGTCGTTATAGCAGCAATCGTTATCGGAGCAGTCATTATAGCTGCAGTCATTATAGCGGCAGTCGTTATCAGAGCAGTCGTTATAGCGGCAGTCATTATAGCGGCAGCCGTTATAGCAGCAGTAGTTATCAGAGCAGTCATTATAGCAGCAGTCATTATCAGAGCAGTCGTTATAGCGGCAGTAGTTATCGTGGCAGTCGTTATCGCGGCAGTCGTTATCAGAGCAGTTGTTATAGCAGCAGTCGTTATACGAGCAGTCGTTATACGAGCAGTCGTTATAGCAGCAGTCGTTATCAGAGCAGTCGTTATAGCATCAGTCGTTATCGGAGCAGTCGTTATAGCGGCAGTCGTTATAGCGGCAGTCGTTATAGCAGCAGTCGTTATAGCAGCAGTCATTATAGCGGCAGTCGTTATAGCGGCCGTCGTTATAGCAGCAGTTGTTATCATAGCAGCAATCGTTATCGGAGCAGTCGTTATAGCTGCAGTCATTATAGCGGCAGTCGTTATCAGAGCAGTCGTTATCAGAGCAGTCGTATCATAGCAGTCGTTATAGCGGCAGTCGTTATAGCGGCAGCCGTTATAGCAGCAGCCGTTATCAGAGCAGTCGTTATCGGAGCAGTCGTTATAGCAGCAGTCATTATAGCGGCAGTCGTTATAACGGCCGTCGTTATAGCAGCAGTTGTTATCATAGCAGTCGTTATAGCAGCAATCGTTATCGGAGCAGTCATTATAGCTGCAGTCATTATAGCGGCAGTCGTTATCAGAGCAGTCGTTATCAGAGCAGTCGTATCATAGCAGTCGTTATAGCGGCAGTCGTTATAGCGGCAGCCGTTATAGCAGCAGTAGTTATCAGAGCAGTCATTATAGCAGCAGTCATTATCAGAGCAGTCGTTATAGCGGCAGTAGTTATCGTGGCAGTCGTTATCGCGGCAGTCGTTATCAGAGCAGTTGTTATAGCAGCAGTCGTTATACGAGCAGTCGTTATACGAGCAGTCGTTATAGCAGCAGTCGTTATCAGAGCGGTCGTTATAGCAGCAGTCGTTATAGCGGCAGTCGTTATAGCGGTAGTCATTATAGCAGCAAGCGTTATAGCAGCAGTCGTTATAGCAGCAGTCGTTATCGGAGCAGTCGTTATAGCAGCAGTCGTTATAGCGGCAGTCGTTGTAGCGGCAGTCGTTATAGCGGCAGTCGTTATAGCGGCAGTCATTATAGCAGCAGTCGTTATCGGAGCAGTTGTTATCGCAGCAGTCATTATCGAAGCAGTCGTTATAGCAGCAGTAGTTATCAGAGCAGTCGTTATAGCAGCAGTCATTATCAGAGCAGTCGTTATAGCGGCAGTAGTTATCGCGGCAGTCGTTATCGCGGCAGTCGTTATCAGAGCAGTTGTTATAGCAGCAGTCGTTATAGCACCAGTCGTTATAGCACCAGTCGTTATAGCAGCAGTCGTTATAGCAGCAGTCTCTTATAGCAGCAGTCGTTATAGCAGCAGTCGTTATCAGAGCAGTCGTTATAGCATCTGTCGTTATCGGAGCAGTCGTTATAGCGGCAGTCGTTATAGCGGCAGTCGTTATAGCAGCAGTCGTTATAGCAGCAGTCATTATAGCGGCAGTCGTTATAGCGGCCGTCGTTATAGCAGCAGTTGTTATCATAGCAGCAATCGTTATCGGAGCAGTCGTTATAGCTGCAGTCATTATAGCGGCAGTCGTTATCAGAGCAGTCGTTATCAGAGCAGTCGTATCATAGCAGTCGTTATAGCGGCAGTCGTTATAGCGGCAGCCGTTATAGCAGCAGCCGTTATCAGAGCAGTCGTTATCGGAGCAGTCGTTATAGCAACAGTCATTATAGCGGCAGTCGTTATAACGGCCGTCGTTATAGCAGCAGTTGTTATCATAGCAGTCGTTATAGCGGCAGTCGTTATAGCAGCAGTCGTTATCGGAGCAGTTGTTATCGCAGCAGTCATTATCGAAGCAGTCGTTATAGCAGCAGTAGTTATCAGAGCAGTCGTTATAGCAGCAGTCATTATCAGAGCAGTCGTTATAGCGGCAGTAGTTATCGCGGCAGTCGTTATCGCGGCAGTCGTTATCAGAGCAGTTGTTATAGCAGCAGTCGTTATAGCAGCAGTCGTTATAGCACCAGTCGTTATAGCAGCAGTCGTTATAGCAGCAGTCTCTTATAGCAGCAGTCGTTATAGCAGCAGTCGTTATCAGAGCAGTCGTTATAGCATCAGTCGTTATCGGAGCAGTCGTTATAGCGGCAGTCGTTATAGCGGCAGTCGTTATAGCAGCAGTCGTTATAGCAGCAGTCATTATAGCGGCAGTCGTTATAGCGGCCGTCGTTATAGCAGCAGTTGTTATCATAGCAGCAATCGTTATCGGAGCAGTCGTTATAGCTGCAGTCATTATAGCGGCAGTCGTTATCAGAGCAGTCGTTATCAGAGCAGTCGTATCATAGCAGTCGTTATAGCGGCAGTCGTTATAGCGGCAGCCGTTATAGCAGCAGCCGTTATCAGAGCAGTCGTTATCGGAGCAGTCGTTATAGCAGCAGTCATTATAGCGGCAGTCGTTATAACGGCCGTCGTTATAGCAGCAGTTGTTATCATAGCAGTCGTTATAGCAGCAATCGTTATCGGAGCAGTCATTATAGCTGCAGTCATTATAGCGGCAGTCGTTATCAGAGCAGTCGTTATCGGAGCAGTCGTATCATAGCAGTCGTTATAGCGGCAGTCGTTATAGCGGCAGCCGTTATAGCAGCAGTAGTTATCAGAGCAGTCATTATAGCAGCAGTCATTATCAGAGCAGTCGTTATAGCGGCAGTAGTTATCGTGGCAGTCGTTATCGCGGCAGTCGTTATCAGAGCAGTTGTTATAGCAGCAGTCGTTATACGAGCAGTCGTTATACGAGCAGTCGTTATAGCAGCAGTCGTTATCAGAGCAGTCGTTATAGCAGCAGTCGTTATAGCGGCAGTCGTTATAGCGGTAGTCATTATAGCAGCAAGCGTTATAGCAGCAGTCGTTATAGCAGCAGTCGTTATCGGAGCAGTCGTTATAGCAGCAGTCGTTATAGCGGCAGTCGTTGTAGCGGCAGTCGTTATAGCGGCAGTCGTTATAGCGGCAGTCGTTATAGCGGCAGTCGTTATAGCGGCAGTCATTATAGCAGCAGTCGTTATCGGAGCAGTTGTTATCGCAGCAGTCATTATCGAAGCAGTCGTTATAGCAGCAGTAGTTATCAGAGCAGTCGTTATAGCAGCAGTCATTATCGGAGCAGTCGTTATAGCGGCAGTAGTTATCGCGGCAGTCGTTATCGCGGCAGTCGTTATCAGAGCAGTTGTTATAGCAGCAGTCGTTATAGCACCAGTCGTTATAGCACCAGTCGTTATAGCAGCAGTCGTTATAGCAGCAGTCTCTTATAGCAGCAGTCGTTATAGCAGCAGTCGTTATCAGAGCAGTCGTTATAGCATCTGTCGTTATCGGAGCAGTCGTTATAGCGGCAGTCGTTATAGCAGCAGTCGTTATAGCAGCAGTCATTATAGCGGCAGTCGTTATAGCGGCCGTCGTTATAGCAGCAGTTGTTATCATAGCAGCAATCGTTATCGGAGCAGTCGTTATAGCTGCAGTCATTATAGCGGCAGTCGTTATCTGAGCAGTCGTTATCAGAGCAGTCGTATCATAGCAGTCGTTATAGCGGCAGTCGTTATAGCGGCAGCCGTTATAGCAGCAGCCGTTATCAGAGCAGTCGTTATCGGAGCAGTCGTTATAGCAACAGTCATTATAGCGGCAGTCGTTATAACGGCCGTCGTTATAGCAGCAGTTGTTATCATAGCAGTCGTTATAGCAGCAATCGTTATCGGAGCAGTCATTATAGCTGCAGTCATTATAGCGGCAGTCGTTATCTGAGCAGTCGTTATCAGAGCAGTCGTATCATAGCAGTCGTTATAGCGGCAGTCGTTATAGCGGCAGCCGTTATAGCAGCAGTAGTTATCAGAGCAGTCATTATAGCAGCAGTCATTATCAGAGCAGTCGTTATAGCGGCAGTAGTTATCGTGGCAGTCGTTATCGCGGCAGTCGTTATCAGAGCAGTTGTTATAGCAGCAGTCGTTATACGAGCAGTCGTTATACGAGCAGTCGTTATAGCAGCAGTCGTTATCGGAGCAGTCGTTATAGCAGCAGTCGTTATAGCGGCAGTCGTTATAGCGGTAGTCATTATAGCAGCAAGCGTTATAGCAGCAGTCGTTATAGCAGCAGTCGTTATCGGAGCAGTCGTTATAGCAGCAGTCGTTATAGCGGCAGTCGTTATAGCGGCAGTCGTTATAGCGGCAGTCGTTATCTGAGCAGTCGTTATAGCAGCAGTCGTTATAGCGGCAGTCGTTATAGCGGTAGTCATTATAGCGGCAGTCGTTATAGCAGCAGTCGTTATAGCAGCAGTCGTTATCGGAGCAGTCGTTATCGCAGCAGTCATTATCGAAGCATTCGTTATCGCGGCAGTTGTTATCAGAGCCGTTGTTATAGCAGCAGTCGTTATATCAGCAGTCGTTATCAGAGCAGTCGTTATAGCAGCAGTCGTTATGGCAGCAGTCGTTATAGCAGCAGTCGTTATCAGAGCAGTCGTTATAGCAGCAGTTGTTATAGCGGCAGTCGTTATAGCGGCAGTCGTTATAGCGGCAGTCGTTATCGCAGCAGTCGTTATAGCGGCAGTCGTTATAGCGGCAGTCGGTATCAGAGCAGTCGTTATAGCAGCAGTCATTATAGCGGCAGTCGTTATAGCGGCAGTTGTTATAGCAGCAGTCGTTATAGCAGCAGTCATTCTAGCAGCAGCCTCAGTGTAGTGTAGGCTACCTGGGAGAAGTGGTGCTCCATGCATCATCCAACACTATGTGTCTGGCCTCCTCTGAGATGAATTAGGAACCAGCTCTAAAAAGTGGTGGTGGTGGTGTGTGTGTGTGTGTGTGTGCGTGCGTGTGTGTGTGTGTGTGTGTGTGTGTGTGTGTGTGTGTGTGTGTGTGTGTGTGTGTGTGTGTGTGTGTGTGTGTGTGTGTGTGTGTGTGTGTGTGTGTGTGTGTGTGTGTGTGCATGTGTGTGAGAGACTGGAGCCCAGATTAGGAGAAGATGAATTACCCTCCTCTGGACTCTAGAAGCTCAAAATTCAGCTATTTTACAGCCTAGAACAGACACTTAGTTGAGGGACAGTAGAGCACATTATCGACGTTCCAATCTATAAGTGGTGAGGCTGGTATGTACACAATGCATATTGGACTACATCTGTGTGTCTCTTTCTCTCTAATGCTTTTCCAACAGAATGAGATATAACATCTCCGGCATGGCAGCTCTGGCTGAACACCAAGTAAGCCATCAGTAAGTTCAGACTGGAGAACGGCTCTGCTACTTCCCAGACAGACTTTATCAGGACTCAGAGTGTTAAAAGAACAGCATAGAGAGACAACCCAGGGAGGGCTTGGGACAATACTCACTATTTGTGCTGCAAGACAATAAGGACTAGGTCAATCATACATGTCTTACAGTCTGACCTGTGTGGTGGAATTATTGTAATCAAAAGGAGAGACTTTTAGATTTCTTCAAAACAATCAAACTTTATAATTTAATTAGAGGAGTAATGGAGCTGGTCGGTAGTCACCTCTATAAGTGATCACTAAGAACTCAACCAGCTGGTTTGAGCCACAGCATTTTATAGCAAAGTCCATCCTCTTTCAGCCTACATGACAAACAACAGATGTATGGAATGGGTCACAAGGTTAAGATTTGTATGAAAGATACTTATAATTCACAGCTGACAGCATCTGCTGTAAAACTGTCCTCATTGTGTAGAGACCAGGGCCTTGCCCAGCAAATCTATATTGGAGCCATCTCCCCCTGGTACCCAGTACAGAAACATTAACTCATGCTCTGGAATGCGGTATCACCCAAGACATCGTAAATCTCCTGTCAGTGTTAAATCTCCCAGAGGCCCACTTTCAGTTCACACAGACACAATAGAGTTATAAGAACCTTATATTCTGTTGCATAAAACAACTATTTGATGCAATTACAGCATTATAACATAGTCTTGAAATTTTGCTCTCACACATGACCTTTAGAATGTACAATAGGAACATGCAGATGTTTCTGGGCCAGGATGCATATTAATCAAGTGTTGTTGAGATCACAAGACGGCAATGCAATTCTGTAACTGCCGACACTATCCTCATCAGCACGTTTTATGACAACTTGCCTAGAAAGATGCTGAGATAGTAAATATGACAGATTGGGGAAGTTTAGGACATCATGTTTATTACCCTACCTGTCCTATTTGAACACATCACATATTATTCGTTACAATATCAGTACATTTGAAACACTGCATAAGGCAATAGACACAGCAACAATTTTCCAATGGCTTGCAGAATTTGAGGCACTAAAGTGTGTTTTTTTCTGCTGAGGCAGATCTGGGGAGGAGGATGTATAGGGATTTAGATTATTCTCTACCGAGGCTAGAGTGTAATTACTAGACTGCTGAACGAGGTGTGAAACAATCGAATGTTATAAATCAACTCCGTTTCAGCTTGGTCATGAGTAACGCCACGCTGACACATACACGCACACATGCCCACATGTGTACACACACACACACAAGCGCACGCACACACACACATACAAGTGCATGCACATACACACACACAGAGAAAAACCTCAGCCCTATGAAGCAACTATCACTACAAGATTAATTACACCAAAATGTTCATATGATATGATACCTCAACCTTACGGTAACCTTGAATTAACACGGCAGAATAGCGAATAACAAGGTCAATACATTACATGCCTGGTACAGTAAAAGAGTCCCTTCAGCAGACATATCCAAAGATCAACACGTGAGAACTTTATATCTGTTACACGGAGCTATTTTAAGTAAGAACAAATACCATCGTCTTAGATAAAAGAATGAAAGGAACAAAGTGTGTGTGTGTGTGTGTTTGTTTGTTTGCACGTGACCTCTTGATGCCCACTTGGGAACAACCCCTGTATGTCTGTCAGTCAGTCAGACACACCTCTGTGAGGCCAAACTGCTCCTATCCCATCCACATGGCTTCCATCCTTTGAATGCGCCCCTCAAGTCGGTGGCCAGTGCCTCTGGGTAAAGCAACAACAAAGTAGGCCAAAGAGAGAGAGTGCATCGCAGGGGGACCACATGGCAGAATCTCAATCCATTGGTTGGTTCAGAACCAAGACAAAGATTTGAGAGACGGACACACTCACGCTGATGCACCTAAAAGCATTGAGTGAAATATTGATATGCTCTTAAGATTCGAGCTGAAAGGGGATGTGTGTGTGTGTGTGTGTGTGTGTGTGTGTGTGTGTGTATTTTTCAGCAAAAAAACATGACAATATATATATATACACTGATCAAAAAAATAAAGGGAACACTTAAACAACACAATGTAACTCCAAGTCAATCACACTTCTGTGAAATCAAACAGTCCACTTAGGAAGCAACACTGATTGACAATACATTTCACATGCTGTTGTGCAAATGGAATAGACAACAGGTGGATATTAGGCAATTAGCAAGACACCCCCAATAAAGGAGTGGTTCTGCAGGTGGTGACCACAGACCACATCTCAGTTCCTATGCTTCCTGGCTGATGTTTTGGTCACTTTTGAATGCTGGCGGTGCTTCCACTCTCGTGGTAGCATGAGACGGAGTCTACAACACACACAAGTGGCTCAGGTAGTGCAGCTCATCCAGGGTGACACATCAATGCGAGCTGTGGCAAGTAGGTTTGCTGTGTCTGTCAGCGTAGTGTCCAGACCTTAGAGGCGCTACCGGGAGACAGGCCAGTACATCAGGAGACGTGGAGGAGGCCGTAGGAGGGCAACAACCCAGCAGCAGGACCGCTACCTCCGCATTTGTGCAAAGAGGAGCAGGAGGAGCACTGCCAGAGCCCTGCAAAATTACCTCCAGCAGGCCACAAATGTGCATGTGTCTGCTCAAACGGTCAGAAACAGACTCCATGAGGGTGGTATGAGGGCCCGACGTCCACAGGTGGGGGTTGTGCTTACTACAGCCCAACACCGTGCAGGACGTTTGGCATTTGCCAGAGAACACCAAGAGTGGCAAATTCACCACTGGCGCCCTGTGCTCTTCACAGATGAAAGCAGGTTCACACTGAGCACATGTGACAGACGTGACAGAGTCTGGAGACGCTGTGGAGAACGTTCTGCTGCCTGCAACATCCTCCAGCATGACCGGTTTGGCGGTGGGTCAGTCATGGTGTGGGGTGGCATTTCTTTGGGGGGCCTCACAGCCCTCCATGTGCTCCCCAGAGGTAGCCTGACTGCCATTAGGAACCGAGATGAGATCCTCAGACCCCTTGTGAGACCATATGCTGGTGCGGTTGGCCCTGGGTTCCTCCTAATGCAAGACAATGCTAGACCTCATGTGGCTGGAGTGTGTCCGCAGTTCCTGCAAGAGGAAGGCATTGATGCTATGGACTGGCCCGCCCTTTCCCCAGACCTGAATCCAATTGAGAACATCTGGGACATCATGTCTCGCTCCATCCACCAACGCCACGTTGCACCACAGACTGTCCAGGAGTTGGCGGATGCTTTAGTCCAGGTCTGGGAGGAGATCCCTCAGGAGACCATCCGCCACCTCATCAGGAGCATGCCCAGGCGTTGTAGGGAGGTCATACAGGCACGTGGAGGCCACACACACTACTGAGCCTCATTTTGACTTGTTTTAAGGGCATTACATCAAAGTTGGATCAGCCTGTAGTGTGGTTTTCCACTTTAATTTTGAGTGTGACTCCAAATCCAGACCTCCATGGGTTGATAAATTTAATTTCCATTGATAATTTTTGTGTGATTTTGTTGTCAGCACATTCAACTATGTAAAGAAAAAAGTATTTAATAAGAATATTTCATTCATTCAGATCTAGGATGTGTTATTTTAGTGTTCCTTTATTTTTTTGAGCAGTGTATATATACACACACACACACAGTTGAAGTCAGAAGTTTACATACACTTAACTTTTAGTCATTAAAACTTGTTTTTAAACCATTCCACAAATTTCTTGTTAATTAACAAACTATATATATATATATATATATATATATATATATATATATATATATATATATATATAGTTTTGGCAAGTCGGTTAGGACATCTACTTTGTGCATGACACAAGTAATTTTTCCAACAATTGTTTACAGACAGTTTATTTCACTTATAATTCACTGTACACAATTCCAGTGGGTCAGAAGTTAACATACAAGACGTTGACTGTGCCTTTAAACAGCTTGGGCAATTCTAGAAAATTATGTCATGGCTTTAGAAGCTTCTGATAGGCTAATTGACATCATTTGAGTCAATTGGAGGTGTACCTGTGGATATATTTCAAGGTCTACCTACAAACCCAGTGCCTCTTTGCTTGACATCATGAGAAAATCAAATGAAATCAGCCAAAACCTCAGAAGAAGAATTGTAGACTCCACAGGTCTGGTTCATCCTTGGGAGCAATTTCCAAAAGCCAGAACATACCACGTTCATCTGTACAAACAATAGTATGCAAGTATAAACACCTTGGGACCACGCAGCCGTCATATCGCTCAGGAAGGAGATGCGTTCTGTCTCCTAGAGATGAACGTACTTTGGTGCGAAAAGTGCAAATCAATCCCAGAACAACAGCAAAGGACCTTGTGAAGATGCTGGAGGAAACAGGTACAAAAGTCTCTATATCCACAGTAAAACGAGTCCTGTATCGACATAACCTGAACCGACAGAGCCACTCAGCAAGGAAGAAGCCACTGCTCCAAAACCGCCATCAAAAAGCCAGACTACAGTTTGCAACTGCACATGGGGACAAAGATCATACTTTTTGGAGAAATGTCCTCTGGTCTGATGAAACAAAAATAGAACTGTTTGGCCATAATGACCATCGTTATGTTTGGAGGAAAAAGGGGGAAGCTTGCAAGCCAAAGAACACCATCCCATCCGTGAAGCACGGGGGTGGCAGCATCATGTTGCTTTATCTTGGCCAGGTCGCAATTGTAAATGAGAACTTGTTCTCAACTTGCCTACCTGGTTAAATAAAGGTAAAATAAATAAATAAATAAATGTTGTGGGGGTGCTTTGCTGCAGGAGGGACTGGTGCACTTCACAAAATAGATGGCATCAGGAGGTAGGAAAATTATGTGGATATATTGAAGCAACATCTCAAGACATCAGTCAGGGAGTTAAAGCTTGGTCGCAAATGGGTCTTCCAAATGGACAATGATGTAACGGTTTTCATCGTCTGAGGAAGAGGAATCGGACCAAAGCGCAGCGTGCTAAGTGCTCATGCTTTTTATTGAAACTGAACACTTTAACAAAAATAACAAAGCGAACAACCGAAACCGAAATAGTCCTGTAAGGTGCAAAACACTACCCACAAAAACCATGTGGGAAAAAGCTACCTAAGTATGGTTCCCAGTCAGAGACAACAATAGACAGCTGTCCCTGATTGAGAACCATAACAAAGAAATACAAAAACATAGAAAAAAGAACATAGAATGCCCACCCAAATCACACCCTGACCAAACCAAAATAGAGACATAAAAAGCTCTAAGGTCAGGGCGTGACGAATGACCCCAAACATACTTCCAAAGTTGTGGCAAAATGACTTAAGGACAACAAAGTCAAGGCACTGGAAGTTGTGGCAAAATGACTTAAGGACAACAAAGTCAAGGCACTGGAGTGGCCATCACAAAGCCCTGACCTCAATCCCATGGAAAATCTGTGGGCAGAACTGAAAAAGCGTGTGTGAGCAAGAAGGCCTACAAACCTAACTTAGTTACACCAATTCTGTCAGGAGGAATGGGCCAAAATTCACCAAATTATTGTGGGAAGCTTGTGGAAGGCTACCTGAAACATTTGACCCAAGTTAAACAATTTAAAGGCAATGCTGCCAAATACTAATTAAGCGTATGTAAACTTCTGACCCACTGGGAATGTGATGAAAGAAATTAAAGCTGAAAGAAATCATTCCCTCTACTATTATTCTGACATTTCACATTCTTAAAATAAAATGGTGATCCTACCTGACCTAAGACAGGGGATTTTTACTAGGATTAAATGTCAGATTGTGAAAAACTAACCCTAACCCTAACTTCCGACTTCAACTGCATATATATATACACTGAACAAAAACATAAATGCAACATGTAAAGTGAGCTGAAATTTAAAAAAAATGTAAAAGCTTATTTCTCTCAAATTGTGTCCACAAATTAGTTTCTATCCCTGTTAGTGAGCAATTCTCCTTTGCCAAGATAATCCATCCACCTGACAGGTGTGGCATATCAAGAATCTGATTAAACAGAATGATCAGTACACAGGTGCAACTTTTGCTGGGCACTCTAAAATGTACAGTTTTGTCACACAACACAATGCCACAGATGTCTCAAGTTTTGCAGGAGCGTGCAATTGGCAATGCTGACTGCAGGAATGTCCACCAGAGCTGTTGCCAGAGAATTGAATGTTAATTTTTCTACCATAAGCCGCCTCCAACGTTGTTTTAGAGAATTTGGCAGTACGTCCACCCGGCCTCACAACTGTAGACCACGTGTAACCACGCCTACCAAGTACCTCCACATCTGGCTTCTTCACCTACGGGATTGTCTAAGACCAGCGACCCGGACAGCTGATGAAACTGAGGAGTATTTCTGACTGTAATAAAGTTATTTTGTATGGAACTAATTCTGAATAGCTGGGCCTGGCTCCCCAGTAGGTGGGCCTGGCTCCCAAATGGGTGGTACTATGCCCTCCCAGGCCCACCCATGACTGTGCCCCTGCCCAGTCATATGGAATCCATAGATTAGGGCCTAATTAATTTATTTCAATTGACTGATTTCCTTATATGAACTGTAACTCAGTAAAATCGTTGAAATTGTTGCATGTTGCTTTTATGTTTTTACATTATATTCTTTTTGATAGAAATACAAATATAACTTTTGCAGGTGCTCATTAATTTCCAGAGAAGTTGTGCACTTTCCTTTTGTGAAATAACCATTGAGACACTATAGCCAACTAATTTATTATACAACCACATCATGAATGGGGTTAGAAATGAGAAGAGACAAGTGTACAGATAAAGACATGACAATGTGCTATCTAGAGACCCTATCAGGGATATTGTCCATATCTTGACAAAATCAGTCACTCAAAGAACTTCAGAAGCTCACTTCAGTCACGAGTCAAAAAGGGGTCGAAGGAGGAGAGAGGTTTTACTGACGGCTGTGGTGCAACCATGACAGAATGATGCGCGGTGGTGCAACCATGACAGAATGATGTGCTGTGGTGCAACCATGACAGAATGATGCGCTGTGGTGCAACCATGACAGAATGATGCGCGGTGGTGCAACCATGACAGAATGATGCGCTGTGGTGCAACCATGACAGAATGATGTGCTGTGGTGCAACCATGACAGAATGATGCGCTGTGGTGCAACCATGACAGAATGATGCGCGGTGGTGCAACCATGACAGAATGATGTGCTGTGGTGCAACCATGACAGAATGATGCGCTGTGGTGCAACCATGACAGAATGATGCGCGGTGGTGCAACCATGACAGAATGATGCGCTGTGGTGCAACCATGACAGAATGATGCGCTGTGGTGCAACCATGACAGAATGATGCGCTGTGGTGCAACCATGACAGAATGATGTGCTGGGTACAACCATGACAGAATGATGTGCTGTGGTGCAACCATGGCAGAATGATGCGCTGGGGTGCAACCATGACAGAATGATGTGCTGTGGTGCAACCATGACAGAATGATGCGCTGTGGTGCAACCATGACAGAATGATGCGCGGTGGTGCAACCATGACAGAATGATGCGCTGTGGTGCAACCATGACAGAATGATGCGCTGTGGTGCAACCATGACAGAATGATGCGCTGTGGTGCAACCATGACAGAATGATGCGCTGTGGTGCAACCATGACAGAATGATGTGCTGGGTACAACCATGACAGAATGATGTGCTGTGGTGCAACCATGGCAGAATGATGCGCTGGGGTGCAACCATGACAGAATGATGCGCTGTGGTGCAACCATGACAGAATGATGCACTGTGGTGCAACCATGACAGAATGATGCGCTGTGGTGCAACCATGACAGAATGATGTGCTGTGGTGCAACCATGACAGAATGATGCGCTGTGGTGCAACCATGACAGAATGATGTGCTGTGGTGAAATCAGTAGGAATGACTAAAACTACAAAGAGATAAGACTGTCATGTCATGTGCCTGTCAAATCATGGGTTGGAGGGGTAAGGCAGCGCCACGTGAGTAACGGACACATACACACATCATTCCCTACCTCCCTTTACGATCAACCCTCAGTGGACACGATTGATGAAGAAGGGAGGAGTGATCATTGACCATAATCAACCCAGACCTTGGTTGCGTCCCAAATGGCACCCTACCCCCTCCATCATGCACTACTTTTGACCAGCATATAGTGAACAGGGCGCAATTTGAGAGACAGATTTTGATGACATAAAAAGGCCATTTAAGGTGTGAACACTCCTTGAGACAGCAGAGCGTCACCTCTCAGGACCTTGGGTGTGATTGAAGCTGACCTTCCTACAGATGGACCAGACCTCAATCAGGGACAACTCGTGACCAAGACAACCCACCCAGCCAGCCACCTGCCTGCAGCACTTTTTATTGTCACATTCAAGTTCCACTCTCTCAAAATAACAGAAGTCCATGTAAAAATAACCAACATTATGTTGGTGGGCTTTGCTTTGTGTGATATTAACTGAGGAACGTGTTATGAAAATAACTTATGATGATTGACATTTTCAGGTCATCCATTGGCGTAAATCACTGCAATAATGGCCTTTCCCAGTCCTTTCCTTCAGGAGGACTACATTCAATTGGCCTAGTTTTTTAATTGAGAGGCTACGACAATGTGTTACCCTCTAGTCTCACTTTGCTAGGTGGTTTGACTGTTTTCATCATTATCTCGCTCTCTCCCTCGCTCTCGTTTTCTCTCTTGCTCTCTATTGCTTTCTCTTGCTCGCTCTCGATCCAATGATAAGCAGTTCATACTGTTCTGATACACCTATGAGAAGATGTACTCCTTCGAGTATTCGTGACAAACATTGTGACACAAATGAAATCAAATGTAAAATGTTTCTCTCCCACCGGCTGCATCTCCACCAGTCAGTCGATGAATAGACCCAGAGTGCTACATGATACGGAGGCCCTTAAGAGTATAGCATCTTGAAAACATGACCGAGAACAGCAAAATAACATATGTAACTGAAGCCACCTCTCTGCCATGTTAAACATAAATGTAACTGCAAAACTACAGTATCGAAAAACAAGAAGAGGAACCATTATTTGAACATCACGCACACATCATTAACAATCCATTGCGATGGTCTGCATGTTGTTTTCTTGTACAGCCTTTCATCCTGCAAAGAAAAATAATCATAACAAAGGGTTTCAAGACAGGAAGGAAAATGTCTCTACAGTAGGATTGTCATTGTCTAGGAGGAAGAGAGAAGTGATGAAGATAAAACACATTCATGCCATCCTAGACATCCTTCTAGCTCTGGATCCAGAACTCCTGCAGACAGAAAGATATGCAAACTGGAGGAAAAGGAAAGAACTGAGGTATCACATGACATTCATGGAAAGAGAGAGGGGCAGAAAGACATAATACACAGACAGTGTCATAGTACAGTACATCAGAGAACAGAGGGAAGGACAGAGGCATATATATCCCAAGTGACTCAGGCACGCCTACCTGTTTGGCTGAGCTGAGAGGTACTCCTGCTTTTCCGCGAGAGGCCAACCACTGCCGCCATTTTGGCACCAATACTGGAGCGCCTCTTCTTATCCTCGTCCCCGCCTACCATGCCCACGCCCGTGTCCGATTGGCTGCCGTCCGTCTTCTCCAGGTTGCACATGTCTCCACCGATGCTTGTGCTCTTGGTCATGTTCATACTCCCTGACGACGTGCCCAACTGCCTGTTTTTCATTTTGGACGTAAAGTCACTGTCAGCCACACACCACCATTACAGGGGCAGGCCAGGACAGACAGGATAGAGGAGTAGGAGAGGGAGAGGAAGAGGAGGTAGAGGACAAGAGGTAGGAGAGGAAGAAAAGAGGGAGAGGAGACAGGGGTGGAGACAGAGGAGGAGAGAAGAGGAGACAGGGGAGACGAGAAAATGAGACCGGGGAGGAGACAAGGACAGTCAGCTACAGTAGTCTAGGACTTAGGGAATAGGTTTAGGGACAGGGCTCAGCTACAGTAGTCTAGGACTTATGGAATAGATTTAGGGACAGGGCTCAGCTACAGTAGTCTAGGACTAGGGAATAGGTTTAGGGACAGGGCTCAGCTACAGTAGTCTAGGACTTAGGGAATAGGTTTAGGGACAGGGCACAGCTACAGTAGTCTAGGACTTAGGGAATAGGTTTAGGGACAGGATTCAGCTACAGTAGTCTAGGACTTAGGGAATAGGTTTAGGGACAGGGCTCAGCTACAGTAGTCTAGGACTTAGGGAATAGGTTTAGGGACAGGGCTCAGCTATAGTAGTCTAGGACTTAGGGAATAGGTTTAGGGACAGGGCTCAGCTACAGTAGTCTAGGACTTAGGGAATAGGTTTAGGGACAGGGCTCGGCTACAGTAGTCTAGGACTTAGGGAATAGGTTTAGGGACAGGGCTCAGCTACAGTAGTCTAGGACTTAGGGATTAGGTTTAGGGACAGGGCTCAGCTACAGTAGTCTAGGACTTAGGGAATAGGTTTAGGGACAGGATTCAGCTACAGTAGTCTAGGACTTAGGGAATAGGTTTAGGGACAGGGCTCAGCTACAGTAGTCTAGGACTTAGGGAATAGGTTTAGGGACAGGGCTCAGCTACAGTAGTCTAGGACTTAGGGAATAGGTTTAGGGACAGGGCTCAGCTACAGTAGTCTAGGACTTAGGGAATAGGTTTAGGGACAGGGCTCAGCTACAGTAGTCTAGGACTTAGGGAATAGGTTTAGGGACAGGATTCAGCTACAGTAGTCTAGGACTTAGGGAATAGGTTTAGGGACAGGGCTCAGCTACAGTAGTCTAGGACTTATGGAATAGATTTAGGGACAGGGCTCAGCTACAGTAGTCTAGGACTTAGGGAATAGGTTTAGGGACAGGGCTCAGCTACAGTAGTCTAGGACTTAGGGAATAGGTTTAGGGACAGGGCACAGCTACAGTAGTCTAGGACTTAGGGAATAGGTTTAGGGACAGGATTCAGCTACAGTAGTCTAGGACTTAGGGAATAGGTTTAGGGACAGGGCTCAGCTACAGTAGTCTAGGACTTAGGGAATAGGTTTAGGGACAGGGCTCAGCTATAGTAGTCTAGGACTTAGGGAATAGGTTTAGGGACAGGGCTCAGCTACAGTAGTCTAGGACTTAGGGAATAGGTTTAGGGACAGGGCTCGGCTACAGTAGTCTAGGACTTAGGGAATAGGTTTAGGGACAGGGCTCAGCTACAGTAGTCTAGGACTTAGGGAATAGGTTTAGGGACAGGGCTCAGCTACAGTAGTCTAGGACTTAGGGAATAGGTTTAGGGACAGGGCTCAGCTATAGTAGTCTAGGACTTAGGGAATAGGTTTAGGGACAGGGCTCAGCTACAGTAGTCTAGGACTTAGGGAATAGGTTTAGGGACAGGGCTCAGCTACAGTAGTCTAGGACTTAGGGAATAGGTTTAGGGACAGGATTCAGCTACAGTAGTCTAGGACTTAGGGAATAGGTTTAGGGACAGGGCTCAGCTACAGTAGTCTAGGACTTAGGGAATAGGTTTAGGGACAGGGCTCAGCTACAGTAGTCTAGGACTTAGGGAATAGGTTTAGGGAAAGGGCTCAAGGTCCTCTGGCTAAACTTCCCACAGATGGGTCATGCACTGGATGGTAAGCTGGTTGATTGATACATTAATATGGCTGTTTTACTGCTTTTGTGATCATTGTAAAATGAGTACATATAGAAAACAGTCAAAAATGAAAAGTGAATTCAACTAACATGCAGAGAGGTACAGTAAAAGCCTGTGACACCTTGTTCCTCCTTCAACCATCTAAAATGAAACAGTCATATTGTTTGAACAAAAAAAATATCCTTCACCTTTTTAAGAAATAAGACATCTTAATTCTAAAGCTCTAAATTATAGTCTTTCTACTTTTTATCCCCGGCTTCAGATGAGCTATTCATTCTGACTGGTAATCTGTTCTTATTTATTCTCCTCAGGATTCAAGTGATCACAGAGAAGATGTGAAGTTTGACCCTGATTCATGAGCACGCTTACAATTCGTGGAAGACTTCATTTCAATGCTGCTGAGAAATTATTCACCCCAACAAATATATATATTCTACTTGAAAGGAAATAGGTGTCGAAATTAAGGTCTCATTTTGGCTCACAGTGCTAGATTTCAAGTTTGAGAGACAAATGATATCCTGTACCATGGGTTTCAAGTCCTAATGAGTATAAAGGAGTATAAATACGTGGTAAAGAGCCGCCCGAGGACAGGAGTCGTCTAAAACTGCGGCTGACCTATAACACGCAATTGTCTCATCCAGACGATTATAAGAAGAGTCAGTAGGGTCAAACTTAAGAAAAATCTATGCCCTTTAACAATTACTTCTTCAATTATTTCAATTAGGCTCCTCTCCTCCTCTCCTCTCCTCCTCTCCCGTCTCTACCATTCACGTCTGTGGTGTTTAGTTCTCTATTCAGTAGGAAGCTGTTCCATAGGCTACTTCCCTTAATTGCTCTTAAGGTGATTATATAGGGCTCATGTATCCTCACTCAGTGAAGGGATGATTCTGCTTCTGTATGAACTGAACACGTCCACTGGGTTCATCCTAATCGCCTGTAGATACTGAACTGAACACGTCCACTGGGTTCATCCTAATCGCCTGTAGATACTGAACTGAACACGTCCACTGGGTTCATCCTAATCGCCTGTAGATACTGAACTGAACACGTCCACTGGGTTCATCCTAATCGCCTGTAGATACTGAACTGAACACGTCCACTGGGTTCGTCCTAATCGCCTGTAGATACTGAACTGAACATGTCCACTGGGTTCGTCCTAATCGCCTGTAGATACTGAACTGAACACGTCCACTGGGTTCGTCCTAATCGCCTGTAGATACTGAACTGAACACGTCCACTGGGTTCGTCCTAATCGCCTGTAGATACTGAACTGAACACGTCCACTGGGTTCGTCCTAATCGCCTGTAGATACTGAACTGAACACGTCCACTGGGTTCGTCCTAATCGCCTGTAGATACTGAACTGAACACGTCCACTGGGTTCATCCTAATCGCCTGTAGATACTGAACTGGACACGTCCACTGGGTTCATCCTAATCGCCTGTAGATACTGAACTGAACACGTCCACTGGGTTCATCCTAATCGCCTGTAGATACTGAATTGAACACGTCCACTGGGTTCATCCTAATCGCCTGTAGATACTGAATTGAACACGTCCACTGGGTTCATCCTAATCGCCTGTAGATACTGAACTGAAAGAGGCACAGTGAATACTGTACATCTAAATGATTATTTTATCCTCCTATCATTTAGTCTACATTACTTATTTATAAAATAATCAATAATACATGCTACAATTAACTAACTATGGATTACTCTGTTTGACTATGTGTTTCTATCAACCAGCACTACACATGTAAGACGTAACGCTCCTCAGAAATCAATCAGCCCATAAGCTCACTGTACTAGCTCAGTGTTCTGAGGGAGAGAGGGGTAAGCGATCACTGTCGCTACACATGCGAGAGCGAGATGGGTTGAACTATTTGCACATCATTACCACACTGCATATAGACATAATGCAGACATTTGACATGTATTTTGGAACTTTTGTAAGTGTTATCTTTACTGTAAATGTTGTATTGTTTATTTCACTTTTGTTTATTATCTATTTCATTTGCTTTGGCAATGTAAACATGTGTTTCCCATGCCAATAAAGCCCCTTATATTGAAATTGAATTTGAGAGAGAGAACGGAGAAAGAGAGAGAGACAGAGAGAGAGAGAGAGTAAGGAGAGAGAGCATTTCGCAATATAACTGCTGTTATGATACTGACAAAGTACACCATGATACTACTTCTGGAAAGTTCCCTGGCCTAACCCCGTTCATCTCAGTCTGAATGCAGTACGGTGCCAGCAAAACGCTTCTATTGAGCTCAGTGGCCAGTCAGAGATGGAGGTGAATGAAATCTAGCCTACAATATTCTCTCTCTACTTCTCCCCTGAACTCAACAGAGGTGACTGAGCATTTATCCACGCTTCCTAGGCTGTCAGCTCCTCTCTGAATTTGTATTATTCATTAGTTTACCATCAGGTGAATTTGGGAGTTTCCTGATGCAATAGAAGACTTGTTGTACATTTTCTTTACAAATTTAAAATCTGGAATGTTCTACTGGAATCCAGCCTTCTTTAACTTTGCCACCCTGTGTTGTTTTTCATGGTCATGGTTGGCACTGCCTACAGTCTCACTAGAGGAGGGTAAGGGTTGTTAAACAGCGGAGATGTGAATTACAAGCACACCTCATAAAGCCCATTGTTTATGATAGTAAGTAGAGTCAGTGAGAGCTGCTCTGTTGTGGATTACATAGAGGGTTATGTATTAGTCTCCAATAAAGCACATCGGAACCTTTGATGGAGAAGTGACTTCAATATATGCTTTTTATCTCCACTGTGGTGGTGTAGTTTAATCTACTGACACAAAATGACAACAGTGAAGTTGTGAGCTGCTCTTATACATAGTCAAATATGAATTTGAGATCAATATGATCCATATGATTCCTGTATTGATCGCATCGATATGATTACGTAAGCAGCATTTCTATTGCCTGGCTTCATCCTACATGCCAGACAGACAGACCTTCGACGAGGCTATACATGGCTGCAGTTTATCTGAGTCCTCAGTTCAGGGGATGGTCTATGAGAGCTATAGCTTGCCTCAAGAATATACCAAAATCTCCCATCTAATGTTACGGATGGCCTTCCACCACTCCTCTTTTCCCTCCTCCTCCACCCCCTCCTCCTCCTCAGCTCATGGCTGAGTCTTGTGTCAGGGCCTGTCCACAGTGCTAGGCAGCTTGGAACACTGAGCCTCTCCAGAGACTGGAGGGACTGGTTTCAACCCCAGCTAACTGAACAAACCAACACTGTGTTCCTTCCTTGTCATGCAGATTGTTGCTGTGTGTTTCATTTTCATCTAGGCCAAGATGTTCCCTCAGCTAAAACAAGAGCTGCACAAGTATTTCTGTGTGTTCACGGGCCAACAGGATTTAGTCTGGTTGGCTCCTATCCGAGGCGCTGAGTAGCATTTTAATGCATGTTCAATGTAGGTTTGTTCTTAGGTAAAAAAATAGCACAGCCTCTGCACATTTTTTATTTAGAATAAAATACTTCAACAAAAGCATGAAAATGCTTGAACTGAAGTTGAAAAATATGATTGAAAGGATAATTTTTTTCTCAAAACAGCTTTTCAAATTATTAATACTAATTCAAGCTAACTGTAAATAACTTCAGTCACTGAACTGACAGTGGCTGACAGGCACCTTGACAACCGGTTGATGAATGATGAATGTCAGATATGGTCATCTCAGGAAAGACAAACCTTGTCTTTCTTTCCTCATCAGCAGCCTCTACTGTGGGATCTAGATAATCTTGCAGAAAGAGCGGCGCTAAAACTGAGGTGATGCAGAAATAATTGGTTTCTATGGAAACCGTGCTCCCGGTCAGAGAGTTTGCGCGCGTCCTCCTCTCCTCCTATCTACATGAGCCACAGACACACAGATAGACGGCTGAGTGTCAACGTTGAGTGACTGGGGAATAAGAACAGGGTATACTGAGATGTGCCTTGTTTCATCATTTCTCTGTACAGCTTCCCTTGAGTTTAAGTGTAGAGTTGTTTATTCATCTTTGAGGTGGTGCAACTCTACCTTATTATTAAAGACAGATTTGTCCTTCAATGTATTAGTCTTTACTTAAACTCACAAAAATTAGCAGTTACCCAGGTAACAATAATGGATTAAATGGAGAAGAACAAGGTGTGTGTGGGAAGTGTATGAATGTGTGTGTGTCTGTGTGTGTATTTAAATGTACTAATGGAAACTAACTACCTGGACACCACTGGCGACCATCCACTCCTCTTAGCGTAGTTCCGGTGTGTGTGTTTGTGTGTGTGTGTCATGTGTGTGTGTGTGTGTGTGTGTGTGTGTGTGTGTGTGTGTGTGTGTGTGTGTGTGTGTGTGTGTGTGTGTGTGTGTGTGTGTGTGCGTGTGCATTGGTGAAAAGCACATGACAAAAGAGCTTGTGTTGTATTATACACTTTACATTAAATAAACATGTCCATTGATTTATCCCTATTGTCATGTGATTACATGCGTGTGGTAAAAAGGTTATCTTCATCTCCTTGCTGTAAATCATCAACACATCAACTGAACTGAGAGGAGACGTGTAACACTGATCTTGAGATTGGATTGTGAAGACTATGAACGTAATAACCGTTTCCCAGCACAAAACCCTCAAAGGGAAAACTGACAATAATGTCTGTCATGTATGTCCCTGAGCAATCTACGGCCACTGTAGCTATTCACTATGCTTATTGAGTTATTGAAGAGGTTTGGGTTTCTATACAATGCCCTTGTATTGCCAAATGTTCATTCGTACTATTAGAAAACTGTCCATGTAGTTCTCTAGTTAGCCTTGTTCATCTCACCTCTTATATGTCAAATTGTTAAGCCAATCGAGCGGAAAAGCCACTCAAATAGTGAATCTCTCTGTCTGTCTCTCTGTCTGTCTGTCTGGGAACCTCTCTGTCTCTCTATCTGTCTGTCTGTCTGTCTGTCTGTCTGTCTGTCTGTCTGTCTGTCTGTCTGTCTGTCTGTCTGTCTGTCTGTCTGTCTGTCTGTCTGTCTGTCTGTCTGTCTGTCTGTCTGTCTGTCTGTCTGTCTGTCTGTCTGTCTGTCTGTCTCTCTCTCTCTCTCTATCTGTCTGTCTGTCTGTCTGTGCTCCTCTCTGTCTGTCTGTCTGTCTGTCTGTCTGTCTGTCTGTCTGTCTGTCTGTCTGTCTGTCTGTCTGTCTGTCTGTCTGTCTGTCTGTCTGTCTGTCTGTCTGTCTGTCTGTCTGTCTGTCTGTCTGTCTGTCTGTCTGTCTGTCTGTGCTCCTCTCTGTCTCTCTGTCTGTCTGTGCTTCTCTCTGTCTGTCAGTCTGTCTGTCTGTCTATCTGTCTGTCTGGGAACCTCTCTGTCTCTCTCTCTGTCTGTCTGTCTGTCTGTCTGTCTGTCTGTCTGTCTGTCTGTCTGTCTGTCTGTCTGTCTGTCTGTCTGTCTGTCTGTCTGTCTGTCTGTCTGTCTGTCTGTCTGTCTGTCTGTCTGTCTGTCTGTCTGTCTGTCTGTCTGTCTGTCTGTCTGTCTGTCTGTGCTCCTCTCTGTCTCTCTGTCTGTCTGTCTGGGAACCTCTCCTGTATTGTGTGACAGAACTGTTCTGCCTCAGCGTCCCTGTTAAGATCTCCATAATAAGGCTGGTTGAAAGCATTACCTTGGAGCACACATTAACGGAGTAAATGAAAGGTACACAGCAGCATGAGGAAAAACACTTCATCAGAACACTGTGCTCTCCTGCTCTCCATCCATCTGCTTTTCATTCAGAAGGAGACTCATTATCCAGTCCATGATCTCTGTCTTTTCATTTACAAAGAGACTCATTATCCAGTCCATGCTCTCTGATGCTGTGTCACTGGAGTACTAGTTTTAAGGGGCAACACAGGCTTTTACTGTACCTCTACCCAGAACATTACTATTACCATCAACCTCACAGGTTTTCAGTGATCGTACGAGGTACTGTACAGACATTCAAAGTGATTACAAAGAGAGCAGCTGAAAGCATTAACAGCCAAGGTTGAAGAGAGTTGAGGTAGTTGTGGACTGGGAATGGGGTCAGGGGGTCAGGGTTGAAGAGTGTTGAGGTAGTTGTGGACTGGGTTATGGGGTCAGGGGTTCAGAGTCAGGGTCAGCTGAGTTTACAAGCACATAGAGCCAGGCGCAGGCAAGGAAAAGGACATCATACTGACCCAACACAGAGGTACAGACAGACAACAAGACTGACTACAGCCTAGTGTACCATAACTTTGAGTGGCCTGTATGTCTGTCCACATATGTAAAACTTGATTTAATAACCTCTTGAAGCTAGGGAGCACTATTTTTATTTTTGGAAAAATAACGTCCCCAAAGTAAACTGCCTATTTCTCAGGACAAGATGCTAGAATATGCATATTAATTGACAGCTTAGGATAGAAAACACTCTAAAGTTTCCAAAACTGTAAAAAATATTGTCTGTAAGTATAACAGTATAACTGACGAAATCCTGAGAAAAATCCAATCAGGAAGTGACTCTTATTTTGAAACCCCTGTCTTTCTATGCATCCCTATTACCCATTGAAAGGGATATCAACCAGATTCCTTTTTCTGTGGCTTCCCTAAGGTGTCTACAGCCTTTAGACGTAGTTTCAGGCCTTTATTTTGAAGAATGAGCGTAAACGTCCACATTGCGTAAGTGGTCAGTTGCAGAGAGGTAGCCATTTTTCCTCCCGGTCCTAGTGAAAAGCCAACTGTCCCGGTTGATATATTATCGAATAGATATTTGAAAAACACCTTGAGGATTGATTATAAAAAACGTTTATCATGTTTCTGTTGATATTATGGATATAATTTGGAATTTTTGTCTGCGTTGTCGTGACCGCTATTTCTGGTGGATTCCTAGGCATAACGCATCAAACTAACGGAGGTATTTGGATATAAAAAATATCTTTATTGAACAAAAGGAACATTTGCTGTCTAACTGTGAGTCTCGTGAGTGAAAACATCCGAAGCTCATCAAAGGTAAACGATTCATTTGATTGCTTTTCTGATTTTCGTGACCAAGTTACCTGCCGCTAGGTGTACATAATGTTTTTCTGGTATATCGATATACTTACACAAACGCTTGTATTGTTTTCGCTGTAAAGAATAATTTCAAAATCTGAGACGACAGGGTGATTAACAAAAGGCTAAGCTGTGTTTCGCTATATTTCACTTGTGATTTCATGAATATGAATATTTTCTAGTAAGATTATTTGACCGTTGCACTATGCTATTTAGCGTAGTTGATGACAATTATCCCGGATCCGCGATGGGTGGTTCCAAGAGAATAAGATCTGAGCATTTAGCTCTTAGTTCCCACTTTGAATGCAATGTAACATTGATTACACCTTATTAGACAGCTAAACTAATCTGTTAGCCTACTGCTGAGAAGAACTCGCGGGGTTCCAAATCAATTTGTTTTAATCTTGACATACTTTTACAGCCTCTTATGATGACTATCCTCCCTGTTGAAACGAAACAACTGTCATGTCTGTAATATAAAAGTATCATGTGAAACATTATGGGAACATGATAACGGCCATTCCACATAATAATGGATTGATGTTAGATTTATGTTAGATTGAGGGTAGACTGGTAAGGTTTGACCAGACTGAGGTTGGATTGAGGTTAGATTGAGGTCAGGTTAGGTTTGACCTGAGGTTGGATTGAGGTTAGATTGAGGTCAGGTTAGGTTTGACAGGAGGTTGGATTGAGGTTAGATTGAGGTCAGACTGGTGAACTAGTTAACTAGTTACCTGAGGTCAGTCTCTGAGAACCTCCTCCGCAGCATTTCCTCTTCATCCATCTCCTCCTGTGACTTCTGTGTGACTACAGTGGTCCTCCTCTGACCTCCTTCCTCTTTAGCCTCCTCCTCCCCTTCCCCCTGTTTACCCTGCCCTCTATGTGTACCCCCCTCTTCCCCCCCCACCTCTCGCCCAGCTTCCTCTTCCTCCAGCACCTCCCCCAAATGTTCATCCCCTTCCCGTGATTGGTTCCTTGATTCGGAATAGATGAGGACATGACAGAAGCGCAAATGCGGCACATGCAAAGCAGAAAGGAAATTAAAGAAAGGTATGTGAAACCAAACTGCAGAAATAAGGTCAACAATGAGACAAAATGGAACATACATAAAACAGCTAAACTAAATGAACTAAAAGCAAAAAACCTAGACATGCAGATCCGTTTCAGTTATGTTTCAACACGAGACAACCCATACAGCATACTACATGGTTTCACACCAGTAATGAGTTACCAGTTACGGGCAAACCCCAACCTGAAGCAGTAGAGTTCAAACATTTAGCTCTATTTTCACCTAGGCAGAGCCAAACCTGAACTCACTGGACAGTGGGAAATAGCACAATGCTAGCTGTGTATGTTCCCCTAAAGTTAAGAAACCCAGTGAAAACTCTTTTCATTGTGGAAAATGTCTGTACTTGGCAACTTTAGTTGGAAGAAAGCTTCACAGCCTTTGGGGTTTGCCCATCCCTGGCAGGCCACAGGTATTACATCTAGGGCTTCTGTCTCCCCTTAGTGTGTTGCTGCATCCTACCTGATCTTCTGCTTTCCTCGCGGCCGTTCTGATTGGACAGACATGTAGCTCGTGCTGCTGAACCGAGAGGCACTACTGGTTCTCGACACAGCGGACACGTCGCTTACATCACTGTCCGAAGACTTGGCTGACATGTTGTCTGAACCCCGCTGACCATCCCTCCTCTGTAAAGGAGAAACACACACCACTCAGCACACAACTAAAAATAGACTTGAAAATGCGACATTGTGGTAATTATTTTGTCCCTTGATGAGTTTTCCCCCTATATACGCTAATTGTAAAGAACATTAAGGACACCTTCCTAATTATTGAGTTGCACCTGCCCTTTAACCCTCAGAACAACCTGAGCTAATTTCAGGTCTGCTGAGCGCAAACTTGAATGTTGTGAAAATTCTGCGCAACTTCAAGCGCCCGTTTACTGTGAACACTGAGGCTGTACCCGCTTTAAGTTAGATTTGACAGTGATCAAGTAGGCTACTATTGCTATTTGATCATAATGTAGGCCTACCAGAGTGACCTACCATTAAAACAAAAGAGAAAATGCATCCCATAACATTTTAACATGGAAAGACCTGTCCTATCGTTCAGCCTACAGTAGCAGCCAATGTGTGGTGTTCAATGTAGGCTACATTCCATGAGATTTTTGAAGAAGAAAAAAAACATGCAGGGATTGACAATAACTTTTATCCACTCAGACAAGGAGGTGACTGAAAATGTTGTTGGGTTGTTTAATGCAAGAAACCACTTTGCAAAATAAAACATCATTATTCTCATACCATTACTACAGAGAATCAGACAAATGATGCTACACTCTGCCTACGTAGCTTATTCAAGCCTGCCTCAAAATACAACACTGACAACAACAGAAAAAGATCTTTATGCTGGCTCATGTTGGCACCAATGCTTCTCCTTTGGGTGGTGGACAATTCTTGATACACACAGGAAACGATTGAGCGTGGAAAACCCAGTGGAGGCTACTGAGGAGATAACGGCTCATAATAATGGCTGGAACAGAGCAAATGGAATGGCATCAAACACCTGGAAACCATGGAAACCATGTGTTTGATGCATTTGATACCAGTCCACCTATTCTGCTCCAGTCATTACCACGGCTCGTCACCAACCTCCGGCACTTCAAACTTTTTTTACCCATTCACCCTCGGAATGGCACACATACACAATCCATGTCTCAATTATCTCAAGGCTTTAAAGTCCTTCTTTAACCTGTCTCCTCCCCTTCATCTACACTGATGAAAGTGGATTTGACAAGTGACATTTTTCCATTTAGCAAACCCTCTTATCCAGAGCCACTATCAGGATCAGTTAGGGTTAAGTGCCTTGCTCAAGAGAACATCGACATATTTATCACCTTGTCAACTCGGGGATTTCAACCAGCAACCTTTCTTGCCCAACCTCTTAGCTACCTTAACCGCTAGGGTACCTGCCGCCTCATAGCTTTCACCTGGATTTACCTGGTCAGGCAATGTCATGGTGGTCATAACTTTTAGAACACTCAGTGTATGTGATGTAGATAATAAACTATTTGCCTATTGCAAGAGTTATAGTCTTGTGGGGAAGGAATTTATCAACGTATAAACTTTATTAACTTTATTATTTATAAGATAAAGGACAATAGAACAAACTTTCATGTGGCCAAAATCTCTGCTTTCAATGATTTGTTGGCTTTTTAAGGAGATCCGTTCGTCCAAAAACAATTGCTGGTCAAAGAGCAACTCATTCACATTCCTTATGGCCAATGTTCTAGGAGGAGGACACAGAGAAATACTGGGTTATATAACCAAATAATATTGAGCGATAGTAAACTTTTCTCCCAGTATAGAACATACTGTTAACCCATTAGTTCAGGTCTATAAAGCCAAAATGTGAGCTAATAAAAATAATTTGGCATAAACAAGAAATGGGAAAAGGACATCTTAGTTGTTGTTTTTTTAGCAAGTTGGTGAAGCAAGACTTGATGTTAAAACTAATTATAAACATCTGCAAAGAAAGAAATGGTATATTAAAAGCTTATCTGTGTCCAGAGGAGCATTACAGTTTGTAAACATACGGTTATAGTTTGTGGCACTCCTCACAACTAACAGAGTTGACAAATGTTTCATTTTCCACCTGCTTTTTATAGAACTATAAGTGTAATGCTTAGTGTATTCCAGGGCAGTAGTTATCATTCCACACACTTAAAAGGAAGACAGGACAGGATGGACATTCTTTCTCTTATAAGGCTTGGCTCGGGTCTCTTTATAAACACACTTCACTTGACTACTGTCTGTGTGACTCAGGACCAAGTCACCGCTACATACCATGGATTCACAGGGTCGATATAATACCTCATGTATGTACATATACTTGTTCATGAAGCTTGCCACATTGTGAATACTGCTGGAATGGGTTTGTATAAAAGTGTTTTACATTTTATATGATGCGGTTAACATCCTGTATGTATGATGCGGTTAACATCCGGTATGTATGATTCGGTTAACATCCTGTATGTATGATGGGGTTAACATCCTGTATGTATGATGCGGTTAACATCCTGTATGTATGATGGGGTTAACATCATTTATGTATGATGCGGTTAACATCCGGTATGTATGATTCGGTTAACATCCTGTATGTATGATGCGGTTAACATCCTGTATGTATGATGGGGTTAACATCCTGTATGTATGATGCGGTTAACATCCTGTATGTATGATGGGGTTAACATCCGGTATGTATGATTCGGTTAACATCCTGTATGTATGATGCGGTTAACATCCTGTATGTATGATGGGGTTAACATCCTGTATGTATGATGCGGTTAACATCATTTATGTATGATGCGGTTAACATCCGGTATGTATGATTCGGTTAACATCCTGTATGTATGATGCGGTTAACATCCTGTATGTATGATGCGGTTAACATCCTGTATGTATGATGCGGTTAACATCCTGTATGTATGATGGGGTTAACATCCTGTATGTATGATGGGGTTAACATCCTGTATGTATGATGCGGTTAACATCCGGTATGTATGATTCGGTTAACATCCTGTATGTATGATGGGGTTAACATCCTGTATGTATGATGCGGTTAACATCCTGTATGTATGATGGGGTTAACATCATTTATGTATGATGCGGTTAACATCCGGTATGTATGATTCGGTTAACATCCTGTATGTATGATGCGGTTAACATCCTGTATGTATGATGCGGTTAACATCCGGTATGTATGATTCGGTTAACATCCTGTATGTATGATGGGGTTAACATCCTGTATGTATGATGCGGTTAACATCCTGTATGTGTGATGCGGTTAACATCCTGTATGTATGATGGGGTTAACATCATGTATGTATGATGCGGTTAACATCCGGTATGTATGATTCGGTTAACATCCTGTATGTATGATGCGGTTAACATCCTGTATGTATGATGCGGTTAACATCCGGTATGTATGATTCGGTTAACATCCTGTATGTATGATGCGGTTAACATCCTGTATGTATGATGCGGTTAACATCCTGTATGTATGATTCGGTTAACATCCTGTATGTATGATGCGGTTAACATCCTGTATGTATGATGCGGTTAACATCCTGTATGTATGATGCGGTTAACATCCTGTATGTATGATGCGGTTAACATCCTGTATATATGATGCGGTTAACATCCTGTATGTATGATGCGGTTAACATCCTGTATGTATGATGCGGTTAACATCATGTATGTATGATGTGGTTAACATCCTATATGTATGATGCGGTTAACATCCTGTATGTATGATGCTGTTAACATCCTGTATGTATGATGCGGTTAACATCCTGTATGTATGATGCGGTTAACATCCTATATGTATGATGCGGTTAACATCCTGTATGTATGATGCGGTTAACATCATGTATGTATGATGCGGTTAACATCCTGTATGTATGATGTGGTTAACATCCTGTATGATGCGGTTAACATCCTGTATGTATGATGCGGTTAACATCCTGTATGTATGATGCGGTTAACATCCTGTATGATGCGGTTAACATCCTGTATGTATGATGCAGTTAACATCATGTATGTATGATGCGGTTAACATCCTATATGTATGATGCGGTTAACATCCTGTATGTATGATGCGGTTAACATCCTGTATGTATGATGTGGTTAACATCCTGTATGTATGATGCGGTTAACATCCTATGTGTATGATGCAGTTAACATCCTGTATGTATGATGTTGTTAACATCCTGTATGTATGATGCGGTTAACATCCTGTATGTATGATGCGGTTAACATCCTGTATGTATGATGCAGTTAACATCCTGTATGTATGATGCGGTTAACATCCTGTATGTATGATGCGGTTAACATCCTGTATGTATGATGCGGTTAACATCCTGTATGTATGATGCGGTTAACATCCTGTATGTATGATGCGGTTAACATCCTGTATGTATGATGCGGTTAACATCCTATATGTATGATGCGGTTAACATCCTGTATGTATGATGCGGTTAACATCCTGTATGTATAATGCGGTTAACATCCTGTATGTATGATGGGGTTAACATCCTGTATGTATGATGCGGTTAACATCCTGTATGTATGATGCGGTTAACATCCTGTATGTATGATGCGGTTGACATCCTGTATGTACGATGGGGTTAACATCCTGTATGTATGATGCGGTTAACATCCTGTATGTATGATTCGGTTAACATCCTGTATGTATGATGGGGTTAACATCCTGTATGTATGATGCGGTTAACATCCTGTATGTACGATGGGGTTAACATCCTGTATGTATGATGCGGTTAACATCCTGTATGTATGATTCGGTTAACATCCTGTATGTATGATGGGGTTAACATCCTGTATGTATGATGCGGTTAACATCCTGTATGTATGATGCGGTTAACATCCTGTATGTATGATGTGGTTAACATCCTGTATGTATGATGCGGTTAACATCCTGTATGTATGATGCGGTTAACATCCTGTATGTATGATGCAGTTAACATCCTGTATGTATGATGCGGTTAACATCCTGTATGTATGATGCGGTTAACATCCTGTATGTATGATGCGGTTAACATCCTGTATGTATGATGCGGTTAACATCCTGTATGTATGATGGGGTTAACATCCTGTATGTATGATGGGGTTAACATCCTGTATGTATGATGCGGTTAACATCCTGTATGTATGATGCGGTTAACATCCTGTATGTATGATGGGGTTAACATCCTGTATGTATGATGGGGTTAACATCCTGTATGTATGATGCGGTTAACATCCTGTATGTATGATGTGGTTAACATCCTGTATGTATGATGGGGTTAACATCCTGTATGTATGATGGGGTTAATATCCTGTATGTATGATGGGGTTAACATCCTGTATGTATGATGCGGTTAACATCCTGTATGTATGATGGGGTTAACATCCTGTATGTATGATGCGGTTAACATCCTGTATGTATGATGGGGTTAACATCCTGTATGTATGATGCGGTTAACATCCTGTATGTATGATGTGGTTAACATCCTGTATGTATGATGCGGTTAACATCCTGTATGTATGATGGGGTTAACATCCTGTATGTATGATGCGGTTAACATCCTGTATGTATGATGGGGTTAACATCCTGTATGTATGATGCGGTTAACATCCTGTATGTATGATGCGGTTAACATCCTGTATGTATGATTGGGTTAACATCCTGTATGTATGATGCGGTTAACATCCTGTATGTATGATGCGGTTAACATCCTGTATGTATGATGGGGTTAACATCCTGTATGTATGATGTGTTTAACATCCTGCTCGGCTTTGATTTGATTGCTGCACGGGACACATTTACTGAACATGTTACTGTGTTAACCGTAAGTCAGTTTGTTTACAAAGTGTCTACTTAATGACCATGTTATGAATAGAATAGGAAGGAAGGGCTGATATTGGTCTTGCCTTAAGAGTGATAGTCCTGCTTCACATGTACTGAACATGGATGTGTTAAAGTAACTCCAAGTCAGTTTGTTGGTAGAAAAAGTATGATGCTAACAATGTCTACTTATGAAAGGGAAAGGAGGGCTGTGTCACTGTGTCTTGCCTTGTTGTAGTCCTGTTCCAGTCTGGAGTCGCACCCAACCCCCTGCTTGAACTTGTTGACCTTCAGCTTCATCTGTCTGGTCCTCTCCTCCACATCCATAGCACCTAGGGAGCAGAGTGGTCAGTGGAGGTCATACTCAGGAATAGGGAAATCCTGGTTGGAAAACTCCCAGAATCACAAGGGAATCATCTGTTATCCTCCATCCAGGATTTCTGGAAAACCTGGGAATTTGGGGGAAATTCACAGAGTTTTGCAACGCTACTCAGGAATAGTCTTTTGAAATGTTTTGGGGGTTCTGGTATAAAGCACTGACTGAACAAGTCCTCAAGATATCGGCATAAAAAAAGGTTTCTACTTTGATTAAGGAACCCTGCATTGCTATGATCCAAAGACTCATTCGGGTATCATTTTCACATGACAATGTTATTGTATAAAAGTGCTGCATGCAGTATTCAGAGTTAGTTCACCTAGACACCAACAGTCAGTCAGTCCATGATGTCACATAACAGATGGAAAAATGAACAGTCGGAAAACCCAAACAACAACTTGTAAGAGATATTCCATTTCATAATGAAGAGGTTCACTTGGAGTTTATGTGAAGGGTTTGAATGAGGTGTCAGTTATTCCGTGTCAAAATCTCAAACATGCTCTTTTGGGTCTGGAGCCCTAACTTTACTATACAAACTCTTAGCCATAGTTTTACTGAAATAATTATTCAGAATATTTATTTTAAGCAGCCACCAACCTCCCAGAGCTCACAGAGGCTTCGGGGGCAAAACGTGACTGTCCACATGCCACAGTGGGCATGTCAGGTCAGGTCAGTCAGGTATGTTAGGTCCGTCAGTCAGGTCAGTCAGTCAGGTCTGTTAGGTCCGTCAGTCAGGTCAGTCAGTCAGTCTGTAGTGTGGGGAGTATTCAGATCAGAGGAACCCTATTCCCTAAATAGTGTTCCTATGTGGCTCCGGTCCAACAGACTAGGGAAAGGGCTAGGTGCCATTTGGGACGACCTCACTTCGTGATGTCAGGCAGACTACAGTAACTCTAGCCATCTTACCTGCATCACCATTCTCTGAACACACTTTCATTCTCTCTACTTTAGATTTGTATGATGGCGGTGGGGAGAGGAAGCACAGGCGCATGAGAGAAAGAAATCACAAAAACAAAGAGCAAATGAATGTAGAAAGATAATAGATGAGACTAAATGAAGACCTCCAGGAATGATGGGAAATGAAAGGACAGCATCCATGTTAGTTTTTCTGCAACATGTGAATATGATTTCCTGTCCTGTCCGTCAGCGTTGTGTGACAGTTGATGAGATATGACCTTCTGCTGTAGTTGAGCAACAACAAGCCTTGTAAAGACAATGGTACAGAATGAGATGCACTTTCTGCCATCTTGGTGGCATATCAGGATTCCTAGGTTCTATTTGTACAACATGCCTCAATGAAATATAGTTGAATATAGCCGAACAACAGACATGTTACAATGAACACAGTTGACATGTATGACCATGCATGCTTACATGTAAGCAAGCACACACAAATTGAGTCAAATCCATCCCCTCCCCCCAAAAAACATCTCCAACAAGCTCAATCAGCAGGGAAGAATGGACATTAGAAAGTAGGAGTAGGCGGGATGAAGAAGAGGAGGAATGAGGAAGATGAGAAGGAGGTAAAAAGGGGAGGCATACAGAAGAAGGAGGGACAGACCTGAGCTGGTCCAACCTGGTGAGTCCGTGTCTTCTGGGGTCACATGACAAAACACAGATACAGACAGAAGAAGGAGGGACAGACCTGAGCTGGTCCAACCTGGTGAGTCCGTGTCTTCTGGGGTCACATGACAAAACACAGATACAGACAGAAGAAGGAGGGACAGACCTGAGCTGGTCCAACCTGGTGAGTCCGTGTCTTCTGGGGTCACATGACAAAACACAGATACAGACAGAAGAAGGAGGGACAGACCTGAGCTGGTCCAACCTGGTGAGTCCGTGTCTTCTGGGGTCACATGACAAAACACAGATACAGACAGAAGAAGGAGGGACAGACCTGAGCTGGTCCAACCTGGTGAGTCCGTGTCTTCTGGGGTCACATGACAAAACACAGATACAGACAGAAGAAGGAGGGACAGACCTGAGCTGGTCCAACCTGGTGAGTCCGTGTCTTCTGGGGTCACATGACAAAACACAGATACAGACAGAAGAAGGAGGGACAGACCTGAGCTGGTCCAACCTGGTGAGTCCGTGTCTTCTGGGGTCACATGACAAAACACAGACACAGACAGAAGAAGGAGGGACAGACCTGAGCTGGTCCAACCTGGTGAGTCCGTGTCTTCTGGGGTCACATGACAAAACACAGACACAGACAGAAGAAGGAGGGACAGACCTGAGCTGGTCCAACCTGGTGAGTCCGTGTCTTCTGGGGTCACATGACAAAACACAGATACAGACAGAAGAAGGAGGGACAGACCTGAGCTGGTCCAACCTGGTGAGTCCGTGTCTTCTGGGGTCACATGACAAAACACAGATACAGACAGAAGACAGGAAATGGGAGTGAGAGGGCTGACATCATGGACAGGAAGTGACATCACTGTGGAGGGCCCTCTTTCACAGTGGCCGCCGCACAGGTCGGGAGGGGGTCAGAGTGTGGGGGGGGGGGGGGGGCATGATGGGGAGGGGGTGGCACAAAAACGACAACAACAACAAGCACAGAGCACAACAACACAAACAAAATCATACAGCACAACAAAGAAAGATCACATTAACACAAATTGCACTAATGGACAGCCAAGGAGAAAAGTGAAGAGAAGAGAAGGGTGCAAGGCAGGCCGGGAGCAGCTGGACTAAAAGACCTGTAGTGTTATTGAAAAACAAAGACGGGGAAAGGTGAGCTGCTGTGTACTGTCCAGAGGAAAGGTGAGCTGCTGTGTACTGTCCAGAGGAAAGGTGAGCTGCTGTGTACTGTCCAGAGGAAAGGTGAGCTGCTGTGTACTGTCCAGAGGAAAGAGAGCTGAAACAGTCAAGTAGACGTTAAGGATGGGAGGAAGAGCGTTGGAGCTGAAAAAGCAGACAGAAACACTAAAAGACTTGAGGTAGAAGAGAGGCGGTGGGGGAGCCACTTGAGTCAAGGACTAATAGTCTACTGTGGAGAGACGGACAGACAGACAGACAGCCTGGAACATAAAAACAACCAAAAGCAGGCAGAGAGGCGGCAGTAGGTACAAAACAGAAAGCCACCAAACAAAAGAGTCAAATAAAATTGACGTAAGTACCACATCAACTTTTCTTTCTTTCTTTCTTTCTTTCATAAACCTTGTTGTTGTGATTGAGGCTGAGGCACAGAGAGAGTAGGCCCACCAATACCCCTGGGAATGAACAGGTTACACAACAGAGAGAGCTGGGATCGACTAGCAGCCACTCTCTTCTCCAGAGCCTCTGTTTGCCTCCAATTAACAGCCATCTCCCACTACTCCAGTACATAATCCCACTCCTATTCCTCCACTGAGTCTTGGGAGGAAAACAGAATGTGCTGAGGTTTTGATGAGCTGTGCTTTCATCAGCCTAATCACCCCCTGCCGTGTGCAAACCATCTTGCATAATGAGAGAGAGAGAGAGAGACAGAGAGAGAGAGAGAGAGAGAGAGAGAGAGAGAGATATACACTTACTGTATGTTATGAATGTCATGGTATTGAATTTTCATGGGATTTTGGAAGATACAGTAAGACCCCATTCTGGGATTAAAGAGATCAAAATAAACAAAGGAACAAACTGTGTCTTCACACGGGCATAGTGATACTGCTAACTATGCCAGGCCACGCTGTGGTGGGGGTGGTTAGCGCACGGACTCTCTTCACTGAAGTGACACTGTCCACTTCTGGATGTGTCCCCACCTACCCCCCTACTGTTCCTCTTGCCCCCTTCTTGTATGCTTCCATGTTGAAGGCTTTGATGTACACCCACTGGGAGACCAGCTGCAGCTATACGAGTTGTTGTCGGCGTCCCAAATGGCACCCTAATTCCTACGTTTGTGCACTACTTTTGAAGTAGTGTACTATGTAGGGAATAGGGTGCCATGTGGGACAGAGCCGATGTGTAAGGCCAGGTGACGACACTCTGATTATTGGCCTTAATGTGTAACGCACTGTAGTCAACATCTGCATTTAGGTCAATTCCGTCTTCATTAGTGTGGAATAATTAAGAGAGGCATGAATAAAACAACACTGTGAGACATCTGCCTTGTTCAGCTTTGATCTGATCCCATCACCGTGCCAACTCACCTCACCTCATTGTCAAGTCAAGAGATACCCGCTGTAGCTGAACAAAGCGAGCAGGCCATTTTTGGCTCGTCATCAACAGCATGGTATAAGTTGTAGGTCAATGCTTGTCATCAACAGCATGCTACAACAGCATGCTACAACAGCATGGTAAAAGTCCTAGGTGAACTCATCAATGGCGTACCTTACATAACACAAATAAACTCTGTTTAAATAAATCTCTATCTAGTGAAATGCATTAGTTGACGCACACCCAAACATTTTGGCGAGGCGCTGACTAACAGAACAGTAAGATTATGTAAAGAATATAGATAGTCATCAAATCGTCAACCTTGTTTTGTTCGTCTTGAGTCATATTGTCCAAACACTGACCAGTGATTGTTGAAAGGGGTCAAAGAGTCATCACCTGACAGCATGAGCATACTGACCCACAGAGTTGTATAATACCTCTGACAGTATGAGCATGCTGACACACAGAGTTGTACAATACCTCTGACAGTATGAGCATACTGACCCACAGAGTTGAGTTGTACAATACCTCTGACAGTATGAGCATACTGACCCACAGAGTTGAGTTGTACAATACCTCTGACAGTATGAGCATACTGACCCACAGAGTTGTACAATACCTCTGACAGTATGAGCATGCTGACACACAGAGTTGTACAATACCTCTGACAGCATGAGCATACTGACCCACAGAGTTGTACAATACCTCTGACAGTATGAGCATGCTGACACACAGAGTTGTACAATACCTCTGACAGTATGAGCATACTGACCCACAGAGTTGAGTTGTACAATACCTCTGACAGTATGAGCATACTGACCCACAGAGTTGAGTTGTACAATACCTCTGACAGTATGAGCATACTGACCCACAGAGTTGAGTTGTACAATACCTCTGACAGTATGAGCATACTGACCCACAGAGTTGAGTTGTGCAATACCTCTGACAGTATGAGCATACTGACCCACAGAGTTGAGTTGTACAATACCTCTGACAGTATGAGCATACTGACCCACAGAGTTGTACAATACCTCTGACAGCATGAGCATACTGACCCACAGAGTTGAGTTGTACAATAGCTCTGACAGTATGAGCATACTGACATACAGAGTTGAGTAGTACAATACCTCTGACAGCATGAGCATACTGACACACAGAGTTGAGTTGTACAATACCTCTGACAGCATGAGCATACTGACCCACAGAGTTGTACAATACCTCTGACAGCATGAGCATACTGACCCACAGAGCTGTACAATACCTCTGACAGTATGAGCATACTGACACACAGAGTGGAGTTGTACAATAGCTCTGACAGTATGAGCATACTGACCCACAGAGTTGTACAATACCTCTGACAGTATGAGCATACTGACCCACAGAGTTGTACAATACCTCTGACAGTATGGGCATACTGACCCACAGAGTTGTGTACAATACCTCTGACAGTATGAGCATACTGACCCACAGAGTTGAGTTGTACAATACCTCTGACAGTATGAGCATACTGACCCACAGAGTTGTACAATACCTCTAACAGTATGAGCATACTGACCCACAGAGTTGAGTTGTACAATACCTCTGACAGTATGAGAATACTGACCCACAGAGTTGAGTTGTACAATACCTCTGACAGTATGAGCATACTGACACACAGAGTTGAGTTGTACAATAGCTCTGACAGTATGAGCATACTGACCCACAGAGTTGAGTTGTACAATACCTCTGACAGTATGAGCATACTGACACACAGAGTTGAGTTGTACAATAGCTCTGACAGTATGAGCATACTGACCCACAGAGCTGTACAATACCTCTGACAGTATGAGCATACTGACACACAGAGTGGAGTTGTACAATAGCTCTGACAGTATGAGCATACTGACCCACAGAGTTGTACAATACCTCTGACAGTATGAGCATACTGACCCACAGAGTTGTACAATACCTCTGACAGTATGGGCATACTGACCCACAGAGTTGTGTACAATACCTCTGACAGTATGAGCATACTGACCCACAGAGTTGAGTTGTACAATACCTCTGACAGTATGAGCATACTGACCCACAGAATTGTACAATACCTCTAACAGTATGAGCATACTGACCCACAGAGTTGAGTTGTACAATACCTCTGACAGTATGAGAATACTGACCCACAGAGTTGAGTTGTACAATACCTCTGACAGTATGAGCATACTGACACACAGAGTTGAGTTGTACAATAGCTCTGACAGTATGAGCATACTGACCCACAGAGTTGTACAATACCTCTGACAGCATGAGCATACTGACCCACAGAGTTGAGTTGTACAATAGCTCTGACAGTATGAGCATACTGACATACAGAGTTGAGTAGTACAATACCTCTGACAGCATGAGCATACTGACACACAGAGTTGAGTTGTACAATACCTCTGACAGCATGAGCATACTGACCCACAGAGTTGTACAATACCTCTGACAGCATGAGCATACTGACCCACAGAGCTGTACAATACCTCTGACAGTATGAGCATACTGACACACAGAGTGGAGTTGTACAATAGCTCTGACAGTATGAGCATACTGACCCACAGAGTTGTACAATACCTCTGACAGTATGAGCATACTGACCCACAGAGTTGTACAATACCTCTGACAGTATGGGCATACTGACCCACAGAGTTGTGTACAATACCTCTGACAGTATGAGCATACTGACCCACAGAGTTGAGTTGTACAATACCTCTGACAGTATGAGCATACTGACCCACAGAGTTGTACAATACCTCTAACAGTATGAGCATACTGACCCACAGAGTTGAGTTGTACAATACCTCTGACAGTATGAGAATACTGACCCACAGAGTTGAGTTGTACAATACCTCTGACAGTATGAGCATACTGACACACAGAGTTGAGTTGTACAATAGCTCTGACAGTATGAGCATACTGACCCACAGAGTTGAGTTGTACAATACCTCTGACAGTATGAGCATACTGACACACAGAGTTGAGTTGTACAATAGCTCTGACAGTATGAGCATACTGACCCACAGAGCTGTACAATACCTCTGACAGTATGAGCATACTGACACACAGAGTGGAGTTGTACAATAGCTCTGACAGTATGAGCATACTGACCCACAGAGTTGTACAATACCTCTGACAGTATGAGCATACTGACCCACAGAGTTGTACAATACCTCTGACAGTATGGGCATACTGACCCACAGAGTTGTGTACAATACCTCTGACAGTATGAGCATACTGACCCACAGAGTTGAGTTGTACAATACCTCTGACAGTATGAGCATACTGACCCACAGAATTGTACAATACCTCTAACAGTATGAGCATACTGACCCACAGAGTTGAGTTGTACAATACCTCTGACAGTATGAGAATACTGACCCACAGAGTTGAGTTGTACAATACCTCTGACAGTATGAGCATACTGACACACAGAGTTGAGTTGTACAATAGCTCTGACAGTATGAGCATACTGACCCACAGAGTTGAGTTGTACAATAGCTCTGACAGTATGAGCATACTGACACACAGAGTTGAGTTGTACAATACATGTGACAGCATGAGCATACTGACCCACAGAATTGTACAATACCTCTGACAGTATGAGCATACTGACCCACAGAGTTGTACAATACCTCTGACAGTATGAGCATACTGACCCACAGAGTTGTACAATACCTCTGACAGTATGAGCATACTGACCCACAGAGTTGTACAATAACTCTGACAATATGAGCATACTGACCCACAGAGTTGAGTTGTACAATACCTCTGACAGTATGAGCATACTGACCCACAGAGATGTACAATACCTCTGACAGCATGAGCACACTGACCCACAGAGTTGAGTTGTACAATACCTGTAACAGCATGAGCATACTGACCCACAGAGTTGTACAATACTCTGACAGTATAAGCATACTGACCCACAGAGTTGTACAATACCTCTGACAGTATGAGCATACTGACCTACAGAGTTGAGTTGTACAATACCTCTGACAGTATGAGCATACTGACCCACAGAGTTGAGTTGTACAATACCTCTGACAGTATGAGCATACTGACACACAGAGTAGTACAATACCTCTGACAGCATGAGCATACTGACCCACAGAGTTGAGTTGTACAATACCTCTGACAGCATGAGCATACTGACCCACAGAGTTGAGTTGTACAATACCTCTGACAGCATGAGCATACTGACCCATAGAGTTGTACAATACCTCTGACAGCATGAGCATACTGACCCACAGAGTTGTACAATACCTCTGACAGCATGAGCATACTGACCCACAGAGTTGTACAATACCTCTGACAGTATGAGCATACTGACACACAGAGTTGTACAATACCTCTGACAGCATGAGCATACTGACCCACAAAGGTGTACAATACCTCTGACAGCATGAGCATACTGACCCACAAAGTTGTACAATACCTCTGACAGCATGAGCATACTGACCCACAGAGTTGTATAATACCTCTGACAGCATGAGCATACTGACCCACAGAGTTGTACAATACCTCTGACAGCATGAGCATACTGACCCACAGAGTTGTACAATACCTCTGACAGCATGAGCATACTGACCCACAGAGTTGTACAATACCTCTGACAGCATGAGCATACTGACCCACAGAGTTGTACAATACCTCTGACAGCATGAGCATACTGACCCACAGAGTTGTACAATACCTCTGACAGCATGAGCATACTGACCCACATAGTTGTACAATACCTCTGACAGCATGAGCATACTGACCCACAGAGTTGTACAATACCTCTGACAGTATGAGCATACTGACCCACAGAGTTGTACAATACCTCTGACAGTATGAGCATACTGACCCACAGAGTTGTACAATACCTCTGACAGTATGACTGCAAACATTCTATGAATCATCGTTGAATCTTGATGGCTTCAGCAGGAAACATATTCACTGATTTCAGCATATTGCTACAGTCACATGTTATGCTTTCACAGAGTAGTGGGTGTATCATAATCTGTGCACTACAAAGAGAGAGAGAGAGAGAGAGAGAGAGAGAGAGAGAGAGAGAGAGAGAGAGAGAGAGAGAGAAAGACAGAGAGAGAGAGGGAGCCAGAGAGAGAGAGGGAGACAGAGACAGAGACGGAGAGACTAACATTGAAGCCTCATTAAAGCTGAAGTCATTAACTACTGCCCTCACTGAGGTACGGTTTTTAAAAAACAATACCACAACACTGCAATCCATGGCAAGCAAACTGGTGACAACTAGGAAACTATACCAAGCAAAACAGTCAGTATGCAACTCTAATTCAAATGTGTCCTGGTGGCATGGTGCATTTTAGCAAGGTGTTAGCTAATGGATTCATGATGTATCAGTTAGAGCCGGTCTACTTTCATTCAGCAGTAAGAGAAGCTCTAATGACTATCATCATGGATAACACTTTCAGTGATGCTCATCTCATCTACCTCAAAATGATCTTCAATCAAGTTCATTGTCTCCAGAAGGCCTATATACAATTTCCATTGACACAGCTCTTCCAGAAGTCCGTCCCACACACTCACTCAGTCACATAATAAGGGTTCATAATTGGATCTACATGTAAATACGTCCATACATGTAGATTTACATATGTGTTTCTATGGATACTCAACAAGTGAATTGAGAAACAATATCTCTAAACATTCACAGCTGATTTGCCTGGCAACACTCTTTTACATGTAAATCTACAGCCCAAACCAGAAACTGTTTTGTTATGGAGATTAATTAGACATGTTTAAAAGAAACTAAAATGTCAGTTTTCAGAGACCCGACCACAAAACGAACTCAGCAAACCACTTACCAAACCAAACCAAACACTCTCATGCTACACTGCATCACTGCACATCACAGAGAGGAGAAGGACAGAGGTCAGAGCCTCTTTGACCTTTGGATAAGGATAACCACAGTGAAGGGCCCCCAGGGGCCAAGATTAGGTTAAAGTCATCAGGTCTCCACTCCAATTGTGCATCCCAAATGACACCCTATTCTCTGTATAGTACAGTACTTTTGACCAGTGCTCTATGGGCCCTGGTCAAAAGTAGTTCCCTATGGGCCCTGGTCAAAAGTAGTGCTCTATGGGCCCTGGTCAAAAGTAGTGCTCTATGGGCCCTGGTCAAAAGTAGTGCTCTATGGGCCCTGGTCAAAAGTAGTGCTCTATGGGCCCTGGTCAAAAGTAGTGCTCTATGGGCCCTGGTCAAAAGTAGTACACTATGGGCCCTGGTCAAAAGTAGTACACTATGGGCCCTGGTCAAAAGTAGCACACTATGGGCCCTGGTCAAAAGTAGTGCTCTATGGGCCCCGGTCAAAAGTAGTGCTCTATGGGTCCTGGTCAAAAGTAGTACACTACATACTGTAGGAAACAGGGTGCCATTTGGGACCACAACCCAAGACAAACCTGGCTGTGTTCCTCCGTCAGAAAGAGAACCATTGAGGCCTTTCTGCTGGTCCTCCCATGTCACCTCTGAGGCAGGGCAGGGAGAGACAGACAGCAGACAGAGGAGCTGTTGATGACACTCACAGTAAAGAGGTATGAAGCTCCTTTCATCAGCAAACAACAACAGACAGTGTTCTTGTCAAATATACTTTTTTTGTCGTGTACATTTGTGGCAATAAAGCTTTTTGAATTGAATTAACCTTTCCTATTTAAACATGTGGGATGGATTCCATCAAGATTCATCATGAGGTGTAACCAAACAGTTGGCAAATTTCTATAACTCTCTCTCAATTAATAGTGCTGCACTCAGGAAAGCCCTAAGATACCTCACTGACAGTCACCTGGGAGAGAACACAGTTCATCCTGTGGTGAAGGTTATGGTCAGCTATATGGTCAACATTATAATGATCATGGATACAGGGGCATGGGAGGAATCAACAAAATAAAGTTATTAGTATGGATGGGATACACTGAATGGGTATTAGGTACCAAACAATGTTGTTAAACAATCTAAAGGATAGATAAAAGAAAAATACAGCTGTATTAATTAATCTGTTTCATTATCATGAATATGTAGACCGTGTTTGCTGGTGTGTCTTTATTGCGAAACGAGGTGGCTACAGGGAAAGGCAGCCAGCTTCAGCACTTCAATCATGGACAGCTCCTTACTAAGATTAGGAATTTTGCGCCATCTGCTGGCCAGTAGTGGTAATGGTATTTTGAATTGACCGGACTATCTTAATTTGAACCTGCTTCTCACAGCAGGTAAATAATCCTGTAGCAACAGGAAATGTAAATTATTAAAAGGATTATAATGAATTAGTAAATTAATGGACATTTTTGTAGGGGTTGATACATTTTTCGTTAGGTCAAATCAAGTCTGACATTTTAAAGTGGAAATTACAAACTTCAGAAGCCTTTTTAAACCTTGAATAGATTACAATTTGTATTTCCTGCTGTGCAAGGAAATTATCTATGACAAACAACAGAGTGATCAAATTAATATTGCAGATCTGTACATCTTTTGTTGGCACATTACCAAGGATGATATTTACAAGCTGTTATCGACAGTTTAATGACATTTAGCATTTAAATTGGAACATCTACTAACGACCAACAACCAGTTGCATGAATGTTGTGTCTAAGGTGACTGGTTCAACTTAAACTCTTCAAACTGCAATCCCAGCATGCATCCCTTTTCCTCCACTAGATGTACTTCAATCTCAATAAGTGGCGCTTTGACTGAAGCACGAAAATCTTACATGTCTAATTGAAATGATCTTTAATCCCAAACGGCAGATTTGACCATGGAGCTACACAGTATATATAACTAATACTGTTCTATTGAATTGTGTGGTTGTGACATGAGGATAAAGGGCTGAACATTGATTCTCAAAGCCTTCAATTAAAGGGCAGAGTAGATTAGTGGTGTGTGGTTGTGATGGGGCTGGGGCACCCACGACTATATGAGCTCAGGGAGACAAAACCCTGGACGTATTAGCATCAGTCTCACCCTCATCATCATCATCATCGTCATAATGATGAAGATCATCCTTGTTATCATCCCCACACACTCACCCAGGTTAGTTAAACACTGCAAATCAACCCAAATCTAATCAATCACATTCATCATCTCAGAAAATATGAAATGTGGATAAAAGAGAGAAAGAAGCACGGAAGAAAGTCGACTAATTTAACTATGGAAGCTCTAACTGGCATGCAGAGTCCCACAGCACTGACACACCCCTGAGGGCACTATTGAGGACACACCACTGCAATGGCACACTCCTGAGTGCACTTGCCTTTCCTCCCATTCACAGGTGGGCCTGGCTGAGGCCTGTCCTCACAGTCTGAACGGTAGTGGGACACAGATGGAGCTTTATGAGATCATGGAACACGGATGCATGCACAGAGGCAGGCACACACACACACACACGACCATACACAAAGACTTGTGCAGGTGTTTGCACGCCCGCACACTTGTAAGAATAAATGTACACAAGCACACACACGCAGACCAAACGCATGCAGATATGAACGCCCAAGAAGTATACTGCATGTTTCATGACCAAGATATTCTACTACTATCACACAGAAGACTTAACTGAATGAATGAACAGACAGATGGGTGAGGAGGAACTAGGAAGAGAGACCTGTGGGAAACTCCAGCTCCTGCCAACACAACCTTGGACATTCAAGCCAGTACCTTCATACAATACTGGCTCAACAAATGATCACATTTGAAGGGTTTTGGCTGAGGGGCAGAACGGCTATAGGGCTTATACAGATGGTACAACATCATAGTCCATCCAGTACAGGCTGTGTGGACCAGGCAGGGTCAAATTCGAGTTTGCCGTGTTCTGGGACTATTCTATTGGTTCCTATGGTACCAGGCAAACTAATAAAGTGCAGCTTAAGTACATCATGTGTTGGACCCAGATCTGGCGTGGAGTTCTCAGCAGAGAGGCACATACATAAAGGTGACAGAGGTGAACCAGGAAGTCGTAAGGCTCAGTCTGCTCTGAGACACACCAGTAGATAGACACACCTGGCTGTGCTTCGTACTGCTCTTGAGGGCAAAGGTCACCAGTAGGCCGCTCTAGCTCCTCCCATGTTCCCACTGAGCGGTCGGGGGTCGTAGTAGAGACAGATAGATAAAAACAGGAACAGGGGTTGATTAGATATCACTTGGTTTGTGGCTAAAGCCGTCAGAGCTAGTTCAGGTCTCAATGTTGACCTCCCTGTCCACATAAAGGAACAATAAAATCAGGGCACGACGGTTGAACAGGGGTCACCACAGATACTATATCACAACATCTAGGTCCACCTTGTAGAAGAGGTTTTCAGAGCTCAATGGGACTTCCTGGTTAATAAATACAAATCTAACTGAAGCCAGTATGGTGCAACAACATGGATCCTTTGTCTAGGCAGGAAACACAAAGGTACAATCACACACACCTGACTGGATATACATTCCCTGTTCTGCCTTGATTTCTGTTACCTCAACCCTCCTATTTGAATCCCAGTCAGCCCAGCCCAGCCCAGTCAGCCCAGCCCAGCCCAGCCCAGTCAGCCCAGCCTAGTCAGCCCAGCCCAGTCAAGCCCAGCCCAGCCCAGCCCAGTCAGCCCAGCCCAGCCAAGTCAGCCCAGCCCAGCCCAGTCAGCCCAGTCAGCCCAGCCAGCCCAGCTCAGCCCAGTCAGCCCAGCCCAGTCAGCCCAGCCCAGCCAACTCCAAGTCCCCTGGCCTCTATGGATCAGTATCACGTCAGCAGCAGCAGCATTAGTGCCATGATTAGATAAGTCCTGGCTGTGTCATGCTGTAGGGCTCTGTGTGAGCGTTAGCCCAGGGTCGGATCAATACATTAGAATGCCTCCCCCATTTGCCCACCCGCTGCCATTACCCCATCACAGAGAGAGGAGAGAAACGGGAAGGGAGGAGAGAGACAGAGGATAGAGACGGAGAGACAGGAATGGGGAGGTGGGGACAGAGGGAGAGAGGGGGAGAGGAGAGAGATGGGGACAGAGGGAGAGGGAGGAGGGACATAGGAGAGATGGGGAGATGGGAAGGGGGATATGAGAGAGGGCAGGAGAGAGACTGGCTGGCTGGCTGCAGACTAGGAGGAGAGAGGAGTGCTCATGGTTTCTGACAATGATGAAGGAGTTCTGGGAGTGCTTTGACAAGTTCTCAGCACCGGCTAGGCTTTCTCTCTTTCTCTCTGCTTTCTACCTCCCTCTCTCTCTCTGCTCTCCTCTCTCTCTGCTCTCCTCTCTCTCTCGCTCCCTTCTCCTTCTCTCCCGTGGCCCGCTCCCTTCAATCACCACTCAGCTAATCTGTCAATTCAAAGCGCAGCTCCAGAGATCTCAGGCTCATCCCCTCCCTTCCATCACCACACCCTTACATCATGTGACACACTCTGTTACAACCTGTCAGAACATTTTAGGGAGAGTTAAACGAGAACATTCCATTTGTGCTAATGAATCAAACGGTTTAAGATGTCATTCTGTCTGTGACCCTGAAGAGCTTCAGTAAGAGAAGCAGGATCCCGCTGTCTGTAGTAGTTGTGATTCCTCATTAAGGAGATAGTCTCACAGTACAGGAGGAACTAGATGAACGCTCTGCATGCAGCTCAGTTATACCTCTTGTACCAGGGACAGTTAAGGGCACTACATTATAACCTTCCCAGACTCAATAAAAAGTGAATCATGTATTACTTTGCTTCTGGATAAATGACTTTACTACTAACAACACTGGTTACGGAATCACACACGTTTAAAACACAAATAGTCTACTGCACCGTGTCCACGCCACAACCCCCAGTGACACGCCTCACCTGAGCACTCTGAAGTCATAACACCAAACTGAGGACTGTTCAACATAGAACACAAAACTACAGTAGACCTCATGACAACTGAAAAACATGGAAGCTACGATGCTAGATGACAACACTGACCCAGTGTAGGAACCAGAAGAAGCCTAGGAGGCTAAGCTAGGACACAGGACTGCTAGATCACACAGTCAGGGAGTGAGAGACAGACAAGGGGTGCTGTGGACCACTGTAATCAGGGCTGTTCAGTAGAGAGGAAACGTTTTGAAACGTAGTGAAACAGGGAGGTTCTCTCTGAACTTGTCCTATCAGAACACAGATTCTCATTATCTGTTGTAAAACATTTTGTTTTGATGTGCTACTGAACAGGACATTGGTCCCTGCCGTTGCAGGCAGATTCAGTCTCTAACTCCCACCTCCTGTGAAAGACCAAACCTACACTCTATGTTACAGACCTTCACAAGGCTCTGTTCCTTCTTCTCCATTGTCTGAGGAAGGAATGGCAAAAAGGAACTGAGTAGATAAATTAAAATAAAAAACATCAAATGTTTATGAAGAGACAACATCACCAATATCGCTAACTGACCAAGGTTACAATGCATGTTGTAAACCTTCTACAGGACACCCTGGTTAACTTATGGTCTCAGTACTGACTAAAGATTACAATGCATGTTGTAAACCTTCTACAGGACACCCTGGTTAACTTATGGTCTCAGTACTGACTAAAGGTTACAATGCATGTTGTAAACCTTCTACAGGACACCCTGGTTAACTTATGGTCTCAGTACTGACTAAAGGTTACAATGCATGTTGTAAACCTTCTACAGGACACCCTGGTTAACTTATGGTCTCAGTACTGACTAAAGGTTACAATGCATGTTGTAAACCTTCTACAGGACACCCTGGTTAACACTGACAAGATATACAGAGTACTGAGACCATAAGACACACAACAAACTCACTAAAACAGAAGACACAGCTTAACAAGGAATTCTGAGCCAAGCTCTGTCGTTCATGAGCAACTGACCAGAGAGAACCAACAGACAACAGTATCTGTTAAACTTGCTATGAGCCTTTTCCCCACTCAGAGGTTTATGGCACAAAATAACCAATATCTCAAGGTGCCATACCCAGCTAAAGACTAGTAAATAACAAGAAACAATTGCTTCTGACAAAGAGAAGCTTCAATCAAAGTCAAACCTGTTCCAAAGTAAGTGACCATAGTGACCAATGGAGAAAAGCCTTAAGGTGTCACCAAACCAAAGCAACCAGAGTGGCAGTGATGCCACTGAGGCCCAGAGCAGGGTATGGAAAATAAAGCTGAGAACTTACTTCTGCCCTTGGTCCCTGTGGGTGGAAGCTGTGGTAGTTGCCGACCTCCTCTCCTGTCGGACATGGGGGTACTGGTGGGGCTGGTTTGGGCCGATCCGCTGCGGGGGTTCGCCCTACGGGGGGAGGCACAAAGTGGTACAGTCCGGGTGAGTCAAGGATCAGAGGTCAGGCACAGAGCTGACCTGTGATTGGTTGGAAGATCCCGGACAAGCAGAAGGACTACATTTCCCAGCGTGCTTTGCTTTGTTATGTAAGAGGAGAGGATGGTTTCAGGCTGGTTGTTGAAACATCAACACATCAAACAAACAAACTACTACTGTCTACTGGGGTTGGTAATGAACCAAACATGGAAAAAAGATTGTATCAAACACATACTGTATATACTGGACATGTTGTGTACAATCATGTCCATGCTCAACCAGGGATGCTGCCATGTTGTTGGATCGGTGAAAGCTGGACACATAACAGATCAATTACCTGATCAATTGCCTGATCAATTACCTGATCGATTAACTGATCAAGTTAATAACTAACTGCCTTTTACTTTCTGTAGTGAATTTTTTTCAATCTATTGAACGTATTCAACAGATATTCTTTCTCCCATAAGACTTGTATTGTGTTTTTACACCATCTGCCAGTTGAGCATCTGTGTCTGTAAACACATCTGTATTCAAAAGGGCTTCTGAGCATCTGTGTCTGTAAACACATCTGTATTCAAAAGGGCTTCTGAGCATCTGTGTCTGTAAACACATCTGTATTCAAAAGGGCTTCTGAGCATCTGTGTCTGTAAACACATCTGTATTCAAAAGGGCTTCTGAGCATCTGTGTCTGCTAAACACATCTGTATTCAAAAGGGCTTCTGAGCATCTGTGTCTGTAAACACATCTGTATTCAAAAGGGCTTCTGAGCATCTGTGTCTGTAAACACATCTGTATTCAAAAGGGCTTCTGAGCATCTGTGTCTGCTAAACACATCTGTATTCAAAAGGGCTTCTGAGCATCTGTGTCTGCTAAACACATCTGTATTCAAAAGGGCTTCTGAGCATCTGTGTCTGCTAAACACATCTGTATTCAAAAGGGCTTCTGAGCATCTGTGTCTGCTAAACACATCTGTATTCAAAAGGGCTTCTGAGTATCTGTGTCTGTAAACACATCTGTATTCAAAAGGGCTTCTGAGCATCTGTGTCTGTAAACACATCTGTATTCAAAAGGGCTTCTGAGCATCTGTGTCTGTAAACACATCTGTATTCAAAAGGGCTTCTGAGCATCTGTGTCTGTAAACACATCTGTATTCAAAAGGGGTTCTGAGAATATGTGTTGAAGTCAGCCTATGTAGAAGCATCAATTTAATACTGAGGCTTGAATTAATACTTCATTTGCTCAACATTAATGACTAAAAGTTATTACCTGAAAATGTCTAGTATTGAGGAATATTGGTATCTTAACCATACTCGAATTAAAAGCACATAACAGATGATCAAGCTCATTTGTAATTGGTAGTTTGCTGACTGATTTGAATAAATCCTGCATATCTGGTGTACGCCAAAGCAGGGTATCTGGGTTCCTTCTAATTCATGTCAGCACCTACCAGTTGATGAACTCTAAAACCCATCAAAACAATGACATTTGGCACATGACATGCTAGAGATAATGTAGCATCAGTTTTGCAACAAAGGTGATGAATGGCATGTTTCACTCGAACCATCAAGCTGCAAGGAAAGAGTGAGGACAGCACCCATGGGCGTTCGTTCAATGTGGACCAATGCGATCATGCGATCTGACGTTCAACAAAAGATTGAAAAAAAAAACTGTAATAAAAAAATGTAATTACAGGATAATAACAGGTAATGTTAGTAAAGAAAGAAAAGCACAATGGTGATCCATCACTACTATACTCAGTCTAAGTGGTGTATAAGTAGTGTGTTCCAAAAACAAAACGAGTTACTATCTAGTCTACTACCAGTCTGGGATGGGGAAGGAAATGCAGCACCATTCGTTGCTTTAGGAGGGGGGGGGCGGAGTAAATGATAAAGTGGTGAGCTGGCTGGATGCTGATTGGATGCTGGGTGGGTGGTGGGGGGTTGGTGGTTGGTTGCAGTGAAACAGGCAGAGAGAGGGGTGGGTGGTGGTTGTTATTCTTTGGATTGGTGGGGCAGTAGCTATGCAGTGGAGGCTGGTGGGAGGAGAAATCGGAGGATGGGCTCATTGTAACGGCTGCAATGGCAGAAATGGAAAAGTATGAAACACATCAAACCCATGTGTTTGATTCCAATCCATGAATTCCATTCCAGCCAATACAATGAGGCCATCGTCTGATTTATAGTGACACCAGCCTCCTGTAGATGTGTCTGTCTGGTCACCTCGTTAAGGCAGGTGAGGGAGGGGCGGAGCGTCCGGAGGGTAAAGACGGCATGGACCTCATGAGGGCGGAGTCAGGCCGCTCCGTGGACCGCGAGCGGGAGGTGGTGGTGCGCTCTAGCGCGGGACGCTGGTCAGCTGACCTGGACCTGCTGTGATACACATGCCTGTCAACGGCTCCGTGGTTCCTGCAACACGTTATTGAGAGAAGGGAAGGAAGCTGCTGCTGATGATCAGGTGACATGATACAGCAGAGTGATGCATGCCCTGGGTCCCTGGACTGGGCCCCATAGGGCCCTGCTGGCACCTACAGTAGAGTAGGAACAGGACATAGCAGGTGTGACAGGGAGGGACAGGGACAGGCAGGGGACAATGTGTCCCTCACCTGTGGTAGGTGACTGAGTGAGTGAGTGGGAGGCCCTTTGGAATCTGTCTGTGAGTGAAAGACACTGGGTGAGATGTGAGAGAATCGTGGATTAGCATGTGTTGGTTGGTTTCCATTCAGCCTACTAGCTTACTATACTCCTGCAAGGTACATGCCGAAAGCTGTCTCCGCCCTGCCATTGTAAAATGCAACTGAAATCTAGTTGGAAAAAGACAAAGAAAATCTATTTTTGGCACTTTTGAGTAGTTTGGAAATAAAATGGAATAAAATGCATTTCACATACATACACCGTGTACATACAAGAACATCTACACAGTATCATTATGTACAATAAAAACATGAATTTGCTGTTGTTTTGTATCGTGTTGTTCCATAAGCGTCTTCATAGGCAGTAAGTGTCATTACCTCTCAATAGAATGTGTAAATCTGAAAATCAGGTCATATCAGTTAGACAAATCATTGTCGTTGCAAATGCTCATGAAGAAAAATACCTTACTTAGACCAGATGTGGATTATCATCTGACATGAGCAGCATTTGCAAAACCAAAAACAAACACAAACACAGAGGACACAGTGGCAGCACAGTTAAATAGTGAAATGTTAAGAGTGAAAAGTTGTCCAACAGAGGCTATGCTTCCTGCTTCCTGTTGTAAAGCAGCCAATCGCAACACAGCATTCGGGTCACTCCTGTTCAACACCAGCCAACATACAGCGGTCACTCCAGTTGTAACCCACCAAATCGCAACACTTCATCAGCCAGTGAACGACCTTACGTTGCCTGAGACTTTAACGATGGTGACCATCATCATAATCATTTGTGGTCTACGAACCTCAGGTCGTTATGTCCAGAGACTTATGGCTTTGAACAGTAAAGGAGATGTCGGAATCTAACGACTTGTTACTTACTAGAGGTGTGTTGGGATGGATACTGTAGTTCACCATAGCTCGCTCTCTCTCTCTACTGTTCAGGATATTCCCTTGGGATTTCAAACCGGTCAAAATACTAATTCAAACAGTATATACTCAGATAATACTTTGCACACCTTTGTTGCACAGTAGAAACATTAAAAGTCTAGTTAGATCGACTACAGCACCGGTGCTACTGTAACATCTACACTGTTATTACCTTGTCTTCCACTGCATTCCTCCTGCTAAAACTATACATCTACTGTAACATCTACACTGTTATTACCTTGTCTCCCACTGCATTCCTCCTGCTAAAACTATACATCTACTGTAACATCTACACTGTTATTACCTTGTCTCCCACTGCATTCCTCCTGCTAAAACTATACATCTACTGAAGCAGCTACAATATGAGGTCCCACTCAATATAGACTTGCCATCTTAACCCTGTGGGCCGTGGTAGTCCTCTATAAAGGGAGTAGGATGCCATTCGGGACACAGTCAAATACCTTAGTCTAGTTCTACAGCCAACAGTGTGAGAAGCATGGCGTCTATCCAAGGTCACTGTCTAGATCTACTGTGCTGGCAGGGACCTGTTCTCAGGGGCCGCAGCGACTCACCCGGGGCTCTGAGCCTCTCCGTCTCTCTGACTCTCCCTCTCCGTCTCTCTGACTCTCCCTCTCCGTCTCTCCCTCTCCAACTCCCCCTCTCCATCTCTCCAACTCTCCAACTCTCCCTCCCCGTCTCTCTGACTCTCCCTGCCCGTCTCTCCAACTCTCCCTCTCCGTCTCTCCCTCCCCGTCTCTCCAACTCTCCCTCTCCGTCTCTCTGACTCTCCCTCTCCGTCTCTCTGACTCTCCCTCTCCGTCTCTCTGACTCTCCCTCTCCGTCTCTCTGACTCTCCCTCTCCGTCTCTCTGACTCTCCCTCTCCCTCTCCGTCTCTCTGACTCTACCTCCCCGTCTCTCTGACTCTCCCTCCCGCCGTCTCTCTGACTCTCCCTCCCTCCGTCTCTCTGACTCTCCCTCCCTCTGTCTCTCTGACTCTCCCTCCCTCCGTCTCTCTGACTCTCCCTCCCTCCATCTCTCCGTCTCTCCCTCCGACTCTCTGACTCTCCCTCCTACTCTCTGACTCTCCCTCTCCGTCTCTCTGACTCTCCCTCTCCGTCTCTCTGACTCTACCCTCCCCGTCTCTCTGACTCTCCCTCCTGCCGTCTCTCTGACTCTCCCTCCCTCCGTCTCTCTGACTCTCCCTCCCTCTGTCTCTCTGACTCTCCCTCCCTCCGTCTCTCTGACTCTCCCTCCCTCCGTCTCTCTGACTCTCCCTCTCCGTCTCTCTGACTCTCCGTCTCTCTGACTCTAACTCCCCGTCTCTCTGACTCTCCCTCCCGCCGTCTCTCTGACTCTCCCTCCCTCTGTCTCTCTGACTCTCCCTCCCTCCGTCTCTCTGACTCTCCCTCCCTCCGTCTCTCTGACTCTCCCTCCGACTCTCTGACTCTCCCTCTGACTCTCCCTCCGACTCTCTGACTCTCCCTCTGACTCTCCCTCCGTCTCTCCCTCCCTCCGTCTCTCTGACTCTCCCTCTGACTCTCCCTCCATCTCTCTCCCTCTGACTCTCCCTCCCTCTGTCTCTCTCCTAATGGTTCTGGCTATAGCAGAAAGAGAAGGCACACAGTTGGAATGGGAGTGGAAGGGACATCTCCTCTCCTCTGTGACTGTGTTACTGCCATGGGACGTGAGAACCATTCATCTCCCTGCCAATCTACAGACAGTCAGAGAGAGTGAAGCTATCTGGTCCGCGGCCTCGCTCAGGGAAACTTTGTGACACTTTAATAAAGTCAGTTGCGCTGCCTCAGTTCTGACGACTCACCATTTTTTTTCTCCTGGAGAGAAAATGCGCGGCGTGTGGTTTTTGACTGACAGCCAGATGGCAGCGATGGGAGCCCAGGAGGAGCTATTTGCAGCATTTCTCCAGGGGGTGCTGAGAGTGTGACGTTGCGTTCCAAATGACACCCTATTCTCTATTTAGTGCACTACATTTTATCAGGGCCCATAGGACTCAAAAGTATTGCATTATATTAGGACTAGGGCGTCATTTGGGAGTACTCGGCTCGGCCCAGCCCACTGAACTGGCACATCACAACATTGGGCCTGGCACACGCACCTGGGGGGAACCTGAGCCTGAACCTAGGCCATCATAGGGCTAGAACAGCCTGGGCATGGGGCAGTGCTGAGCTTCCCATACTTAGCACTCTTAGCATAGAGAAAGTCACTCAGGTCCAGGACAGAAGAGAAACAGACAGACCCTCAGAGTCAGCATGGAGAAATGGCTAGGCAGTTCTCCTTCTTCTTCAGATAAAAATATCCTTCACTCATGTGGTACTGACCTGTCGGCCATATTGGCCTTCATCACAATGAAAATGACATGGTTTGAAGACATAGAGGGCCAGATCAAATCAAACTGCAGACATACAGTTAACCACTGTTGATAATGATCCAGGCCATCCAAGATGGTGGAGGTAATGTTAGAGAGACAACCGTGCATTAATAAAGGAAAGGTAAACATAGCATTACCACCAGCAGCATCAAAAGGCCATGTGTCCTTTTGTTCAATGCAGCCCTTATACAGTATTACCTGCAGAGCTGAGCATTAGAGCTACCAATGACCAGCCAGCCTTTATTTACCCAGATACAAACAGGACACCACTGATCACAAACACAACTTGTTATCTTACCACTGATGGTAGACAAGTAGGCATGACAACAAAACATCAACAGAGTACGATACGTGTGTCACAACCGATGTGGAGACACGAGAGCTCGCAGCAGCCTCTATATTACACAGTAATTGGAGGAAGTTGTGTGGTTTATGGGTCTAGTACACAACTTGAGCAGAGCTGTGATGACATGCTACTGAACCAGATATCACCTGGGATATCACCCAGGATATCACCCAGGATATCACGTGGGGTTCATCACCTTTATACAATCACATAGAAAATGTTTTAATGTCATACAGACGACTACAGAGAAAAAGACCCACAAAATGGCTGACTGTGGATATATACGTAGAGACACTGTAATGTGAATACCTCTTGTAGTCATAGTCGACGGAAGCAGAGGAGGAGTACGCGCCCTCTGAGTGGGCTCGGGACATCCTAGTGGAGCGCAGTAACCTGACAGCCTCTTCTCGACTGATGTTGGATATGCGGTGGTTGCGGCTGGCGAAAAGAGAGCGGTCAGAGGGAGTCAATGTGTGTTTTAAGAATACCTTAATACCAGGTTGGTCAGGTGGGACAGAGAGAGAGAGAGAGAAGGTCATGAACATGTGGATGAAACCTGGTTTTCACATGACCCTGGGGACAACTGATGGAACCGCAACAACTCTCTGCAGACTGTTGGGGACAGTTGATGGGGGCGCACCAACTCTCTGCAGACTGTTGGGGACAGTTAATGGGGGCGCAACAACTCTCTGTAGACTGTTAAGGGGACAATTGATAGGGGGGCACCAACTCTCTGTAGACTGTTAAGGGGACAGTTGATAGGGGCACACCAACTCTCTGTAGGCTGTTAAGGGGACAGTTGATGGGGGCGCACCAACTCTCTGTAGACTGTTAAGGGGACAGTTGATGGGGGCGCACCCACTCTCTGTAGACTGTTAAAGGGACAGTTGATGGGGGCGCACCAACTCTCTGTAGACTGTTAAGGGGACATTTGATAGGGGGACACCAACTCTCTGTAGACTGTTAAGGGGACAGTTGATAGGGGCGCACCAACTCTCTGTAGGCTGTTAAGGGGACAGTTGATAGGGACGCACAAACTCTCTGCAGACTGTTAAGGGGACAGTTGATAGGGACGCACCAACTCTCTGCAGACTGTTAGGGACAGTTGATGGGGGCGCACCAACTCTCTGCAGACTGTTGGGGACAGTTGATGGGGGCGCACCAACTCTCTGCAGACTGTTAGGGACAGTTGATGGGGGCGCACCAACTCTCTGTAGGCTGTTAAGGGGACAGTTGATAGGGGCACACCAACTGTCTGCAGACTGTTAAGGGGACAGTTGATAGGGGCGCACCACCTCTCTGTAGACTGTTAAGGGAACAGTTGATGGGGGCGCACCAACTCTCTGTAGACTGTTAGGGGAACAGTTGATGGGAGCGCACCAACTCTCTGTAGACTGTTAAGGGAACAGTTGATGGGGGCGCACCAACTCTCTGTAGACTGTTAAGGGAACA